>NC_091959.1:43636081-43746294 GCF_031021105.1 Erythrolamprus reginae | reverse complement strand
ACATCTGGATTCTCTACTTTCTCTCTGCCGAGTGAAGAGCGATGGAAATCTGAAAGATGCTTCAGGGGCTGCTAACCAACTTACCTGTCTGTGCATCTACTTAGCCAGGCTATGCATAAGTTCTAATAATTACCAAGTTAATGTGTTGCAGAACATACAAGTATGTTTTGGCTTGGGGCGGTTTGGTGTGGCTCCTAGCTGAAACAGACCTATCCTGCCCATAATACGATCCCCATCTCTTCACATATGCAAAAAATAATAATTCAATGCACTCAATTCCTGTGGCTAGACCAGAATTCTGGAGTCTTTTTCATTGGCTACCATCTTGGTTTTTTTTTTTCAAGAATGTGTGGTTCTGGAGCAGCTCCCCGTAAATTCTTCCATTTTTCTGTCCAACCTGATATAATATCCCAATGCAGGAGGGAAGACTGTAATCATCGTAATGACTATTGTACATAAAGAATGCTGAATCATCCACAAATTATGCTACAACCTGATTGGTTGAGAAATATATAAAATGTAAGCCACCTTTGCAGAGGTGGTTGATTGATGGTTGATGGTGGCTGTTGGCTAGTTGTAGCATGGTTTGTGTATAGAGAAATACAGGGGGTGGACAAAAGAATGGAAACACTTGACTTTTTTGGCATCATAATGTTTGAACATGTGCAAATCAATCAAAGCGTGATATATTTTAATATTTTTTAAAAAATTCTGTTATTTGATATGTTTTTTTAAACTACCTTTTTTTTTTTTAACAGAAATTTAAGGAAATGGCAGACCTCTCAGACTTTCAAAGAGGCCAAATTGTTGGTGCTCGAATGGCAGGCGCTACTGTAACAGAAAGTGCCCAAATGTTTGGCATTTCAAGAGGTCATGTCTCAAAAGTAATGACTGTTTTTGAAAGAGAAGGGAAAACGTCCTCAGCCAAGCACAGGACTGGTCGAAAGTTGAAGTTATCTGAGAGAGACCGTCGGACTCTAAAGCGAATTGTTAGAGCGGATCACAAGACCACAGGTCCTAAAATCACTGCAGAGCTCAACAGACACGTACAGAACCCAGTTTCCAGAAAAACTGTTCAAAGGGAGCTTCACAAATCTGGATTCCACGGAAGAGCTGCAAGGTGTTTCCATTTTTTTGTCCACCCCCCTGTAGAGTAACAGTTATAGTGTAAATAGATAAGATAATTTTTGTTACAAAGAAGTAAAATGTTTTCTCAAGGACTCCTGCTGCAGTGTGTTCATTTGAAGACTTCAGCTTCTTATATGTTGGTCTCTGCCTGGTTGGTTGGTTGGGTTGGGTTGGGTTACCTTCCAAAATCGCAGCTCCAACATTATCTTCTTCTTCTTACAAGGCAGACTATAAGAAGTGGCATCAGGCCGAGGGTGTTGACTGACACTTTTCCGTTTATTGAACTTGAGTGAGATCAACCATTAATTACAAAGTCTCCTAGCTGATGCTTGTGCTTATTATTTGTGTAACGTCCTTTGTAGAAAAAGCTTCTCCCAGAGGGGTTTACAAACAATTTAAGGTTCAGCAACCACTGCAAGAACGAGATACACCAAGATGTCAAATATTTTAACGTGGCAGAATGGAAAATGCCCATGGTTTCCAAAGTCCTCAGGGGTGAGATTTTATGGTTTCTACATTATGGAGTTTTGGAAGCCACCTGGTCAGCTGGATGTGAAATTGGGCAACTATATAAATTTATTTAATGACCTGGAAACCCAGCATCAAATAAAATATCCAACATTCTTTAGAATGTCTAAATGATTATAAACATCTTAAGATGCTATATAAAATATGAAGTATTGTTGTAGTTTTTTTAATGAACTTGAATTTACAAAAAAACACAAGAAAGATGTTGAGACTCCTCCTCCTCCTCCTCCTCCTCTTCTTCTTCTTCTCCTTCTTCTCTTTCTTCTTCTTCTTCTCCTTCTTCTCCATCTTCTCCATCTTCTCCTTTCTTCTTCTTCTTCTTCTTCTTCTTCTTCTTCTTCTTCTTCTTCTTCTTCTTCTTCTTCTTCTTCTTCTTCTTCTTCTTCTTCCTTCTTCTTCTTCTTCTTCTTCTTCCTTCTTCTTCTTCTTCTTCTTCTTCTTCTTCTTCTTCTTCTTCTTCTTCTTCCTTCTTCTTCTTCTTCTTCTTCTTCTTCTTCTTCTTCTTCTTCTTCTTCTTCTTCAGGATGGAATCAAAGTCATGTGTTGATACCACTTTATAAGGCCTTGGTAAGGCCACACTTGGAATACTGCATTCAGTTTTGATCGCCACGATGCAAAAAGGATGTTGAGGCTCTAGAAAGAGTGCAAAGCAACCAAGATGATTAGGGAACTGGAGGCTAAAACACGTGAAAAACAGTTGTGGAACTGGGTTATGTCTAGTTTAATGAAAAGAAGGACCAGGGGAGACATGATAGCAGTCTTCCAATATCTCAGGGTTTGCCATAAAGAACAGGGAATCAACCTATTCTCCAAAGCAACTGAGGTAGAACACGAAGCAAAGGGTGGAAACTAAACAAGGAGAGAAGCAACTTAGAACTAAGGAGAAAATTCCTGACAGTGAGAACAATTAATCCATGGAACAGCTTGCCTCCAGAGGTTGCGAATGCTCCATCACTGGAAGTTTTTGAGCAGATGTTGGATAACCATCTGTCTGAAGTAGTGTTCGGGTTTCCTGCCTAAGCAGGGGGTTGGACTAGAAGACCTCCAAGGCCCCTTCCAACTCTGTTGTTGTTGTTATTATTATTACAATCCTATACTTGTTCGACAAAATAAATAAAATAAATAAAATAAAGTAAATTTATTGCCCGTGAGTGATGTTTGCTCCGGGCTAAACCATTTCAATAGACTGAACGTCAAACAGTGCCTAGCAGCTGACTTTCAAGGCAGGGAGATTGGGCAGATAAAGGGGGTGAACCATTCATAGTTCCTTCTTTCTCTACTGGACTCTCTATTCATTCTTGTCCGTCCCCCCCGTCTCCCCCCCCCCCATTTCTCAAGTTAACTCTTCCAGCCTTGGCGGCTGTTTGGAAAGACTCAACACGAAAGGCTTTTTTGGCAGTGCAAAAGTGGTATTAATTATTGTTGTTAAGACTCCTTGCCTTCCCTTTTTCCCTCCCTCCCTCCCTGGCTGGGGTTTTGCAAGGTTTAATTAATGAATGCCTCCAAAGTGCTTTGATCTCTTGAGTTGAAAGATGCCATGAAAGCACAACCCTGATGAGATAATAGTGGCCATGTGCTCCGTATAAATAAATAAAGATGGATAAAGAAGGGGGACTTGGGTTTAGAGCATGAATGGGCTGTTTCTCTTGTTTCTCCTCCTCCTCTTCCTCCTCCTCTTCCTCCTCCTCCTCCTCTTCCTCCTCCTCTCCATTCTCCCCCTCTTCTTTTCCTTCCCCTCCTCCTTCTTCTCCTCTTCCTCCTCCTCTCTTTTTTCCTTCTCTTTCTGCTCCTCCTCTTCCTCCTCCTCCCTTCGCCCCTCCCTTCTTCTCCTCCTTTTTCTCCTCTTCCCTTCCCCATCTCTTCTTTTCCTTCTCCTTCTGCTCCTTCTCTTCCTCCTCCTCCCTTCTCCCCTCCCTTCTTCCTCTCCTTCTAGCCTTCCTTTCCCTCATCACATCTTTTCCTTCTCTTTCTGCTCCTCCTCTTCTTCTTCCTCCTCCCTTCTCCCCTCCCTTCTCCTCCTCCTTTTTCTCCTCCTCCTTTCCCCTCATCTCTTCTTTTTCTGCTCCTTTTGCTCCTCATCTTCCATCTCCTCCTCCCTTCAACTCCTCTTCTTTTCCTTCTTTTCTACTCCTCCTTCCTCCTCTTCTTCCCTTCTCTCCTCCCTTCTTCTCCTCCTTCTCCCTTTCTGCCTCCTCTTCTTTTCGTTCTCCTTTTGCTCATCCTCTGTTCTCCTTGTTTTTTCTTCTTCTCCTTCTGCTCCTCCTCCTCTTCTTCTTCCTCCTCCCTTCTCCCCTCCCATCTTCTCTTCCTCCTTCTCCCTTTCCTTCCCCATCTCTTCTTTTCCTTCTCGTTCTGCTCCTCCTCTTCTTCTTCCTCCTCCCTTCTCCCCTCCCTTCTCCCCCTCCCTTCTCCTCCTCCTCCTCCTCCTACACTTCTTTCCCCTCATCTTTTCTTTTCCTTCTCATTCTGCTCCTCCTCTTCTTCCTCCTCCTCCTCCCTTCTTCTTCTCCTTCTCCCCCCTTCTCTGCTTCCTTCCTTGCATCTCTTCTTTTCCTTCTCATTCTGCTCCTCCTCCTCCTCTCCCTCTTCCTCCTCTCTTCTTTTGCTTCTCCCTCTCTTCCTCCTTCTTGCGAACGTTGAGCTCCAAGGTGGAGGGAGAAAAACCCAGCGCAAGAGAGATGTAAAAACGGACCTCTAATCTTTGCGAAACCTAATCGACACTCACCTGATTAAAGGTTCCATTTATAGCCAAACCCGCTTGAGCCTGGAGTCATTCACAAAGATCATTGTGAAGGATTGGCTTTCAGAAACTTTGCCTTAATGATTAGGCTCTCTATCGATTCCGGGGGGCAAACAATAAAAATTGACAGCAGAATAAACTTTGAAGGACTGCTCTCGCTCGGCAGCACTGTAGGATCAATTGGAATCGACCCGGAATAGCCAAGGAAGGAGAAGGGGGAAGGGAGGAGATGCTGGTCTCCATTAACTGGTCAACATCCAGGCAAGTCTGACCCTGCAATGAGATCATCATCTCAGATGATCGGCCCCATTTTGCAATGGGTCGGCCAAAGAATCCACCATAAGCAGTGATGGGCTCCTACGGGTACGGTCAGGTACGCAGAACCGGTAGAAAAGTTTTGGTCAGCTACAAAGAACTGGTAGAAAAATTAATTAATTTTTTTCTTCTTTTCCCCTTCTGTATGTTTTTCCTATCACAGTAGATGAGGTTGAAATATACATAGAATTAAATAGTATATTTTGGATGTTCAGTAATGATAAATAGAGAGGAAAATTGTGTCTCCTTGAGGCACCCTAACCCTAGAATAGAATAGAATAGAATAGAATAGAGTAGAGTAGAGTAGAATAGAATACAACAGAATAGAATAGAGTAGATAGAGTAGAGTAGAGTAGAGTAGAGTAGAATAGAATAGAATAGAATAGAATAGAATAGAATAGAATTTTTATTGGCCAAGTGTGATTGGACACACAAGGAATTTGTCTTGGTGCATATGCTCTCAGCGTACATAAAAGAAAAAGATACATTTGTCAAGGATAATGTGGTACAACACTTAATGATTGTCAAAGGGGTCAAATAAGCAATGAAGAAAGAAACGATCAATATTAATAAAAATCTTAGGATACAAGCAACAAGTTACAGTCATACAGTCCTAAGTGGGAGGAAAAGGATGATAGGAATGATGAGAAAAAGCTAGTAGAAATAGAAGTGTAGATTTAGTAAAAAGTCTGACAGTGTTGAGAGAATTATTTGTTTAGCAGAGTGATGGCGTTTGGGAAAAAACTGCTCTTGTGTCTAGTTGTCTTGGTGTGCAGTGCTTTGTAGCGACGTTTTGAGGGTAAGAGTTGAAACAGTTTGCGTCCAGGATACTAGTTGACATGAGTGACATCAAGTTGGACACCTTTAAGCCAGTCACATGACCTTTAAGTCACCCCCCGGTCACATGATTGTCAAACCACTCCCATCTGGTCACATGGCCAGCAAGCCGCGCTCACAAAATAAGCCACGCCCACAGTGTGGTAGTAAAAAAATTTGCAGCCCTTCACTGACTTACCTTCAAAAAGATATGGATAAAATTGAACGGGTCCAAAGACAGGCTACAAAAATGGCAGAAGGTCTTAAGCATAAAACCTATCAGGAAAGACTTCATGAACTCAATCTGTATAGTCTGGAGGACAGAAGGGAAAGGGGGGACACGATCAAAACATTTAATTGTGTTCAAGGGTTAAATAAGTTTCAGGAGGGAAGTGTTTTTTAATAGGAAAGTGAACCCAAGAACAAGGGGGCACAATCTGAGGTTAGTTGGGGGAAAGATCAGAAGCCACGTGAGAAGATATTATTTGACTGAAAGAGTAGTAGATACTTGGAAAAACTTCCAGCAGATGTGGTTGGTAAATGCACAGTAACTGAATTTAAACATGCCTGGAATAAACATATTGTCTACGGAGTCTTCGGAGAGGGGCGGCATACAAATCTAAATGATGATGATGATGATGATGATGATGATAATGCTGTGGCACAGATTATCCACTGGAACTTGTGCCGGAACTACCATTTACCAGTGGCAAAGAACTGGTGGAATCATAAGCCCGAAAAAGTGGTCGAAAATGAGCAAGCAAAACTACTGTGGGACTTCCGACTTCAGACTGACCGAATTCTGAAGCATAACACACCAGACATTGTGATCGTGGAGAAAAAGAAAGTATGGATCATCGACATCGCAATCCCAGGAGACAGCAGAATTGAGGAGAAGCAGCTAGAGAAATTAGTGAAATACGAAGATCTAAAAATCGAGCTGCAACGACTCTGGCATAAGCCAGTGAAAGTGGTCCCAGGGGTACTTGGCACGCTGGGCGCAGGGCCAAAGGATCTCAGCGGACATTTGAAAACCATCGGAATTGACAAAATCTCCATCTGTCAATTGCAAAAGGCCGCTTTACTGGGATCGGCAAACATAATTCGCCGCTACATCACGCAGTCCTAGGTGCTTGGGAAGCGCCCGACTGGTGATGAAATACGAAATCCAGCATAGTGATCTCGTTTGCTGAGTTGTATTGACATAATAATAATAATAATAATAATAATAATAATAATAATAATAATAATAATAATATTAATAATAATAATAATAACAATAATAATAATGATACATGGCCAGTTCTTGGAGAAGATTGACGAGGAAATAGTATAAGGGCAGACTAGATGGACCATGAGGTCTTTTTCTGCCGTCAATCTTCTATGTTTCTAGAGTCTCAGCATCTTTTTTTCTGATTTTGCGGCTACTAAAACTTCCTCGTCTTACAAAAGGGAGCTGCCTGCGAAGAGTTTGGCCCAAAGCATCTGTTGCCATATGCCAGGGGAAAGCCTTTTGCCAAATTAGCATTTCACTTCCTATAAATCTGTGTCTAGCCATTTGAGCAAACCCGGTAAGCGTTTCAACGCTTGGCTCTATTGGTTTATCCACATCAGCAAGGGAGGCTGTGTTTATTCAGCTCGTGTGCATTTTTAAGCAGGTTGCTTTAAAAGCACCTTCGGGTTTGTTTAACATCAAAGTTACTTCCTAGGTACTTGTGGAGCAACTCAAGCACCTGAAAGGCCCATGTAAGTTATAAGAACCCAAGCATTCTGTCGATCAAACATTGCCCCTGTACGTTTTCTAAGGTTCTGCAGAATGGAAAGTGGTGTGAATCAGAGACACAATAATGCATATTCAAAGATTCCAGGAACAATTCCATAAATATTCATATCTGAGTTGGGGAACTCTTAAATTTAAAACCTGGAGAGCTGCTGCTGATCAGTAAACCGGACTGAAGTTCTTCAGAGCAGTATTATTTTTATTACTTTTATTTATTTGATTTTTTTAATGCCACCCTTCTCCTTAGACTCAGGGCGGCTTACAACATGTTAGCAATAGCACTTTTTAACAGACCTAGGCTATTGCCCCCACAATCCGGGTCTTCATTTGACCCACCTCGGAAGGATTTATTTTATTTTTATTTATTTTATTTATTTATTTTGTCCAATACAAAATGAGGGTCTTAGTGGGTAAAATGCATGATGAAGGTTATAGAGGAGATACTCATAGTAAAATATATCTATGAAAGAACAGAAAAAAAGATATAGTAATAGAACCTTTCAATGAAAGAATAGAAGAAGAGATATAGGAATATAAGAAAGGTATAGGAGATATAGGAGAGCAATAGGACAGGGGATGGAAGGCACTCTAGTGCACTTGTACTCGCCCCTTACTGACCTCTTAGGAATCTGGAGAGGTCAACCGTAGATAGTCTAATGGTAAAGTGTTGGGGGTTTGGGGAGGACACTATGGAGTCCGGTAATAAGTTCCAAGCTTCAACAACTCGGTTACTGAAGTCATATTTTTTACAGTCAAATTTGGAGCGGTTAATATTAAGTTTAAATCTGTTGTGTGCTCTTCTGTTGTTGTGGTTGAAGCTGAAGTAGTCGCCGACAGGCAGGACATTGCAGCATATGATCTTGTGGGCAATACTTAGATCTTGTTTAAGGCATCTTAGTTCTAGGCTTTCTAGGCCCAGGATTGAAAGTCTAGTCTCGTAGGGTATTCTGTTTCGAGTGGAGGAGTGAAGGGCTCTTCTGGTGAAGTATCTTTGGACATTTTCAAGGGTGTTAATGTCTGAGATGCGATATGGGTTCCAAACAGATGAGCTGTATTCGAGGATGGAAGGCTGAGTCAACCTTGAGCCGGTGATGAGATTTGAACCACTGACCTACAGATCTACAGTCAGCTTCAGTGGCCTGCAGTACAGCACTCTACCTGCTGTGCCATCTTGGCTCACAGTAATGGGTTGCTGCTCCCAGAGGTTTGGGGAACACAGTGGGGGTAGTAGGTTTATGCACTATTTATTGAATACTTAATAGTTTTATTATTGTCCTTCCTTCTCTAATACCTCAGTATGATCCTTAATTACTTTTAAAATAGGAAATAATTAAATGGTATGTTTTAACCCATAAAACGCTTTAGTTGTTTTAATTATGATCTAGAGCTGAACTTTTATAGTAATTAAAGAAAACCGAGCTACTTGCCTAACCTGTTATCATACCAAACCTTGTGGGATCGGTACAAAACCTTAAAATGTCACTGTGCTCCTCAACAAGTAACGCTTTCTATCATTTGTCCCTTTTGTGGCTCTTCAAATAATGTGACCTCATCAACTGAAAAAAGAGGGAAGGAAGAAGTGGAGGGAAGAAAGGGGGAGGAGAGGAGAGAGGGAAGGGAAGAAAAATGGGAGGGGAGGGCAGGAGAAAGGGGAGGGAGAAGAGGAGCGAAGAGAATGGAAGAGAAGAGATTAGGGGAGAAGAGAGAGGAAAGAGAGGAGTGAAGAGAATGGAAGGGAAGGGAAGAGAAGAGGAGAGGAGAGGAGAATGAAGTGGAATGGAATGAAGAATTAAATGGGATGAAGAATGGAAGGGAAGGGAAGAGGAGAGGAGAGGACTGGAGAAGAGAAGAGGAGAGAAGAGGAGAGTAGAGTAGAAAAGAATCAGATCTAATAGGAAACTTAAAAGCAGCCACTACTTTCCATATCAGATTTGGAAAGAGTAAAAAGCTGAGGTCTTAGGAGTGGATAATGGCAGTCAAATGATGTGACTTCATCAACTGAAAAAAGAGGGAAGGGAGAAGGGGAGGGAAGAGAAGGGGAGGGGACGGCAGGAGAAAGGGAAGGGAGAAGAGGAGAGAAGAGAATGGAAGAGATTAGAGGAGAAGAGAGAGGAAAGGGAGAAGAGAATGGAAGGGAAGAGAAGAAGAGAGGACTGGAGAAGAGAAGAGAAGAATGAAGTGGAATGGAATGAAGAATTAAATGGGATGAAGAAGTGAAGGGAAGGGAAGAGAAGAGAAAAATCAGATGCAATAGGAAACTTAAAAGCAGCCGCTACTTTCCATATCAGATTTGGAAAGACTAAAAAGCCAAGGTCTTAGGAGTGGATAATGGCATGGGTGTTTATTTTAGCAAGAGCCAACTTCAAGGAAAGATGGAAACTTGAGGTTCTCACCACAAACACATACCCAGAGAGCCGCATGCAGAGAGAGAAAGAGAGATTCCAGTTGCCAGTGATAATGGATGCCGGGTGAGCTAAACCTCCAGCAGTTAAAAGCAGCATATATTATCCTCCTGCCTCACATCAGCAAATTTATGATCCCATCTAGATCCGAGATATCAATGTACAGAACAAAGGTTTCAGAGTGGAGTGTTATTCTTCCCAGCATATAATGTGCCATGTGTTGTGTCTCAGAAATACACACACACACACACACACCTCAGTGCTAGAGGGAGTGATGCTTGGGAGGAGAGGAGGTAGAGATGCAAAATAGGGATGAAACCGACTTCTACAAGGCCTGGGAGAAATGGAACCATTGGTTAAGACAAAAAACCCCAAACCTAAATATTATTTTAAAAAGAAGATTGTCCAACAACGATTTCAAATTTCTAGGTTCTATCATATTTCAAGACATAAAATGGTCACTTAACATCAAAAACGTCATCAAAAAAGCATAACAGAGAATGTTCTTTCTACACCAACTTAGGAAATTCAAACTGTCCAAGGAGCTGCTGATACAGTTCTACAGAGGAATCGTTGAGTCTGTCATCTGCACCTCTATCACTGTCTGGTTTGGTTCTGCAACCCAACAAGACCGACACAGACTTCAGAGGAGAATCAGAACTGCAGGAAAAAAATTGGCTGCCAACGAGGACCTGTATACTGCACGAGTCAAAAAGGGCTGTGAAAATATTTAGTGACCCCTCGCATCCTGGACATAAACTGTTTCAACTCCTACCCTCAAAACGTCGCTACAGAGCACTGCACACCAAGACAACTAGATCCAAGAACAGTTTTTCCCCAAACACCATCACTCTGCTAAACAAATAATTCCCTCAACACTGTCAAACTATTTACAAAGTCTGCACTACTATTACTACTAGTTTTTTCTCATCATTCCTATCACCCATTCCTCCCACTTATGACTGTAACTTGTTGCTTGTATCCTGAAGATTTGTATTAATATTGTTTCTTCATTGCTTATTTGACCCCTATGACAACCATGTTGTACTTCATGAGTCTTGATAAATGTATGTTTTTCTTTTATGTACACTGAGAGCCTATGCACCAAAGACAAATTATTTGTGTGTCCAATCACACTTGGCCAATAAAGAGTTCTATTCTATTCTATTGTCAAATGTTGACTTAGAGCTATCCAAGGTCCTGGAATTCTTACATGATTAATAGTCTACCTCAACTTCCCATCTATCTTCTCTGTCCCAAGAAGTTTGGTGTAACTGAACCTCACTTCAAGCTCTACTTCCTGGATTCATTTTCCAACTATAGCCCTTAGATTTATATACCACTTCATGGTGCTTTATAGCCCACTCTAAGCGGTTTACAGACCCAACAATCATCATTTTATCCCCCTTGGAAGGCTGGAAGGCTGAGTCAACCTTGAGCCTGGTGATATTAGACATGTGTTTTAAGAGGTCCTCAGGACTCTCTGAGCTTGGTTTTTTTCTTGAAGAGCTTTCATTACCCAACTCGGTAACATCAACAGCGCTGGAAGGGTGTTGGGAGAGGAGGAGGAGGAAGAAGAGGACTGATGCATTGATGATGATGTTAGCTAGTTTGGGTAATGAAACATCAAGCTCCGAAAGCACCATGGATCCCTCGTTTCAATCCTGAGCAATACATTCCCCTTTATTGGTTTCTAAGTTTCATTTTCCACATAAAGATGGTGGGACTCGACAGCTTATGACTGCCACTGGAGGTCATTGTAGGAGTATCCCCCCAAAAAGATCCCGGAGCAATGAATAGAAATGATGACTAGCAGTTGTCCTCTCCTATTGGAGAGAGGGAAGGATAGGTCAGTGTTGACTTACTTTCCCTATTGGGTCACAAACACCCCTTCCAAACAGCTTGTGTGGTTTCAAAACACGCCTAAAGAGGATAGCATAGTCCCCAAACTGGTTTGAACTGGCGAAATACCAGCTTGTGCAAGAAAATGTGAATTGTTTCCATTTCTATTGATTGTACCCTATGTCAATCATCACCTTATGATTCTCAACAAATCTTTTCTTTTATGTACAGTTGGTCAATAAAATTCTATTCTATTCTACTCTTTCTCTATCTACTCTATCTATTCTATTCTATTCTATTCTATTCCATTCTATTCATTCTTATTCTATTCTATTCTATTCATTCTTACTCTATTCTATTCTACTCTACTCTTATTCTATTCTACTCTATTCTACTCTGCTCTACTTTCTATTCTATTCTATTCTTATTCTATTCTATGCTTTCTTATTCTATTCTATTCTCTATTCTCTATTATCTTCTCTTCTCCTCTCCTCTCCTGTACTCTCTTCTCCTCTTCTCTTCTCCTCTCCTCTCCTCTATTCATGATTCTTTATTCAACAGAAATGTAGAGAGCTAACCTTCCTCCTCCCCTCCCTTGTTCTCAACATCCTGGCACAGCCTCCTCTTTCTCCCTGGCTCACAAGCTCCATCCCTCCAGACCTACTTCATAAACATTAGCTTTCAAGCAGCTGTCCCTCGGAGGACATATCATAAGCATCATGTTAAATATTTAGAGGGGAGGGAGAAACCACCTCACTGCTCCGGATGCGTAAAAGCTGTCTGGGGAGGGTGCGTTTTCTCTTTCCTTAATCTCCTTTCTTGACTGCTCGCCTTCTTCTGCAGAGTGGTTGTTAAACAGATCACTACTCAGGGTGTTGATGAAGCCACTGGAGGGGACAGGGAGGCAGGAGGCTGCTTCGACAGAGGGGGGGGAGGGGGGGTTGCTTGGCCCACCAAGGAGGAGGAATAGCGTGCAGCCCAAAGGCCTCGGCACTCAGGAATGTTTGGAGAAATGAGAAAGGATGAGCCATAGCATTTAGACTTACATACCACTTCCTTCTCTAAGTGGCTTACAGCAGTGTTTTTCAACCAGTGTGCCGTGGCACACTAGTGTGCCGTGAGACATGGTCAGGTGTGCCGCGAAGCTCAGAGAGAGAAAGAAAGAAAGAGAGAGAGAAAGAGCAAGAGAGAGAGAAAGAAAACAAGAGACAGAAAGAAAGAGGGAGAAAGAAAAAGAGAACAAGAGAGAGAAAGAAAGAAAGAGAGCAAGAGAGAGATCAAGAGAGAGAAAGAAAGAAAGAAAGAGAGAGAAAGAAAGAGAGGGAGGTAAGGAGGGAGGTAAGGAGGGAGAGTGAAAGAGCAAAAAAGAGGAAGAGAGAAAGGGATGGAGGGAGAGAGAAATAGAGCGAAAGGGAGGAAGAGATAATTTTTTTGTCCAAACCTTTTTTAGCCCCCCCCCCCAATGTGCCCCATGGTTTTGTAAATGTAAAAAAATGTGCCGCGGCTCAAAAAAGGTTGAAAATCACTGGCTTACAGAATCAGCCCCTTGCCCCCAACAATCTGGGTTCCTCATTTGACCCATCTCGGAAGGATGGAAAGCTGAATCAACCTTGACTCAGGAAGAAGGAAGGAAGGAAGGAAGGAAAAAACAAGAAGGAAGGAAAAAGAAGAAAGGAAGGAAAAAGAAGGAAGGAGGGAGGGAAGGAAGGAAGGAAGGACAATAGAAATAGCATTTAGACTTACATACCGCTTCCTAGTGCTTTCACAGCCCTCTCTAAGTGGCTTACAGAATTAGCCCCTTGCCCCCCAACAACCTGGGTCCTCATTTATAGTTATCGTTATAGTTTATTAGATTTGTATGCCACCCCTCTCCGAAGACTCGGGGCGGCTCACAACATAATAGTGATGCAATACATTGCAAATCCTATAGTAGAAAGTTAAATCAATTTGATCCACCTCAGAAGGATGGAAGGCTGACTCAACCTTGAGTCGGTCAAGATCGAATTCCTGGCAGCAAGCAGAGTCAACTTGCAATACTACATCTTAACTACAGTGCACCATGGATGGTTGGATGGTTGGATGGATGGATGGATGGATGGAGGGACGGGAGGGAGGGAGGGAGAGAGGGAAGGAAGGAATAGCAATTGCACTTAGATTTATATACCACTTCATAGTGTTTTAACAGCCCTCTCTAGGCGGTTTACAGAATCAGCATATTGTACCCAACAATCTGGGTCCTCATTTGACCCACTTCAGAAGGATGGAAGGCTGAGTCAACTTTGAACCAGTGAAGATCGGATTTCTGACAGCAAGCAAAGTCAGCCTGCAATACTGCATTCTAACTACTGTGCACAATGGATGGATGGATGGATGGATGAAAGGAAGGAAGGAAGGAACGAATAGCAATAGCACTTAGATTTACAGTGTTTTTACAGCCCTCTAAGTGGTTTACAGAATCAGCATACTGTACCCAACAATCTGGGTCCTCATTTGACCCACCTTGGAAGGATGGAAGGCTGAGTCAACCTTGAGCCGGTACTGAGATTTGAACTGGCTTATGCCAGAGTCGTTGCAGCTCGATTTTTAGATTTTCGTATTTCACTAATTTCTCTAGCTGCTTCTCCTCAATTCTGCTGTCTCCTGGGATTGCGATGTCGATGATCCATACTTTCTTTTTCTCCACAATCAGGATGTCTGGTGTGTTATGCTTCAGAATTCGGTCAGTCGGAAGTCGGAAGTCCCACAGTAGTGTTGCTTGCTATTATGATGATGATTGTGATTGTGATTGATTGTGATTGTGGTTATGATTGTGATTGATTGTGTTTGTGGTTATGATTGATTATGATTATGATTGATTGTGATTGTGATTATGAGTCTACAGAGAGGGGCGGCATACAAATCTAATAGATAGATAGATAGATAGATAGATAGATAGATAGATAGATAGATAGATAGATAGATAGATAGATGATAGATAGATAAATAAATAAATGATTATGATTATTTTATTTTATTTTATTTTATTTTATTTTATTTTATTTATTTTATTTATTCAATTTTTATGCCGCCCTTCTCCTTAGACTCAGGGCGGCTTACAACATGTTAGCAATTGCACTTTTTAACAGAGCCAGCCTATTGCCCCCACAATCCGGGTCCTCATTTGACCCATCTCGGAAGGATGGAAGGCTGAGTCAACCTTGAGCTGGTGATGAGATTTGAACCGCTGACCTTCAGATCTACAAGTCAGCTTCAGTGGCCGGCAGTACAGCACTCTACCTGCTGCGCCACCCCGGATTATTATTATGATTATGACTATTACTGCTACTGCTACTACTCTGAAAATGTAATGTCCAACGATAGCCCAATTAGTTTAAAAAAATGGGACTCTCCACAAACAAATTCTTTTATAAAGTTTCTTGTACTGCATAGGTTAAAAAAATGCTCAAACACCTACCAGGTCCCTAAAGAAACCCAACATTAAAGGAAACTTCTCTTCAATGGATGGTCTTCCAGCAAACTCTGGAAACACTCCACCCTCTTGAGCCCTGAGTCTCTACAGAGTTTACAAAAACGATTCTCTAAAGGGTGGCTAGATAGAACAGGAGCATTTCTGGCCTAGGAAGCTCTTCAATTATACATGGGCATGAATAAACAGCCACTGATTTGCTAGGAATTATGGGATGTTAAATAATTGAGGAGCAGGGAGCTGGATCCAAAAAGTGATCTACCCTTTCTGCCAATTGGCCTTAATGCGTTTCTTTGATACAACTCCTTACTGGTTTACATAGCACCATCGGGACCTGGGAGCGAGCCGCCTTTCCAAAGGTTGCTGACCAGCAAGCTATAAATACCCAGATATTCTTCTTCCTTCTTTTGGTGGTTATGAACAAATGTTGGACAAGGTAGATGACTCTCCTTGGACCTCATGGTAAACAAAAAATATTTATTTTTATTCATTTATTCATTTGTCCAATACACAAGTACATAGGAAGAAAATAGACATGTGATAATATAAAAAGGGTGAAAGTGGGCTTACGGGAGAGGATATATGACAGGAAGAGAATATATAAGATAGGTGAAAGAAAGGAAAGACAATTGGACAGGGGACGAAAGGCACACCAGTGCACTTATGTACGCCCCTTACTGGCCTCTTAGGAATCTGGAGTGGCCAATCGTGGAGAGTCTGAGGGAGAAGTGTTGGGGGTTAGGGGTTGACACAATTGAGTCCGGCAATGAGTTCCACGCTTCGATAACTCGATTGTTGAAATCATGTTTTTTACAGTCAAGTTTGGCGCGGTTTGTATTGAGTTTGAATTTATTGCGTGCTATTGTGTTGTTGCGGTTGAAGGTGAAGTAGTCATTGACTGGTAGGACATTGCAGCATATGATCTTGTGGGCAATACTCAAATCATGTTTTAGACGCCGTACTTCTAGGCTTTCTAGGCCTAGGATTGTAAGTCTATTTTTGTACAATATTCTGTTTCGAGTGGAGGAGTGAAGGGCTCTTCTGGTGAAATATCTTTGGACATTTTCAAGGGTGTTGATGTCTGAGATGTGGTATGGGTTCCAGACAGATGAGCAGTAGTCTAAGATGGGTCTGGCAAAAGTTTTGTAGGCTCTTGTGAGTAGAGTGAGATTGCCTGAGCAGAAGCTGCGTAGGATCAGGTTAACAACTCTAGAGGCTTTTTTGGCGATATTGTTGCAGTGGGCTTTAGCACTTAGGTCATTTGATATTAGTATTCCAAAGTCTTTTGCAGAATGTGGGTTACGAGAGACTCCCAGAAAGTAATGCACCCCATTTTTTTTCTCAGCCTACAGTAATGGTACGAAGGTGAAACTTTAGATATACATTATTTGAATGGTCAGGTGTGTGTGTGTGTAAATTTTGCGTTGCTTCAGACAGACAGTGTACCTGCAGCAGTGTTTCGAAATGGCATATGTCAGTGATGTCACCGCGGAGAAGGAAGGAACATTCACAAAGTTGGCCTTCTCCGGGTCCCATCAATGAAGCAATGTCGTCTGGTGGGGCCCAGGGGAAGAGCCTTCTCTGTGGCGGCCCCAGTCCTCTGAAATCAACTCCCCCCGGAGATTAGGACTGCCCCCACCCTCCTTGCCTTCCACAAGCTCTTGAAAACCCACCTATGTCGCCAGGCTTGGGGAAATTGATATATCCCTAGCTGTCTTATTTTATGCATGGTTTGTCTGGATGTATGACTGCTTTTTTATAATGGGTTTTTTTATAACTGTTTTTAATATTAGATTTGTATTTGTATTATTTGTTATGAGACGCTCTGAGTCCTGGGAGAGGGGTGGCATACAAGTCTAATAAATTATTATTATTATTATTATTATTATTATTATTATTATTATTATTATTATGTCAATGCAACACAGCAAACGAGATCCCTATGCTGGATTTCGTATTTCATCACCAGTCGGGCGCTTCCCAAGCACCTAGGACTGCGTGATGTAGCGGCAAATTATGTTCACTGATCCCAGTAAAGCGGCCTTTTGCAATTGACAGATGGAGATTTTGTCAATTCCGATGGTTTTCAAATGTCCGCTGAGATTCTTTGGTACTGCGCCCAGCGTGCCAAGTACCACTGGGACCACTTTCACTGGCTTATGCCAGAGTCGTTGCAGCTCGATTTTTAGATCTTGGTATTTCACTAATTTCTCTAGCTGCTTCTCCTCAATTCTGCTGTCCCCCGGGATTGCGATGTCGATGATCCATACTTTCTTTTTCTCTACAATCAGGATGTCTGGTGTGTTATGCTTCAGAATTCGGTCAGTCGGAAATCCCACAGTAGTTTTGCTTGCTCATTTTCGACCACTTTTTCGGGCTTATGATCCCACCAGTTCTTTGCCACTACTATTACTACTACTCTTTCAGTGAAATAATATTTTCTCACGTTGCTTTTGATCTTTCCCCCAACTAACTTCAGATTGTGTCCCCTTGTTCTTGTGTTCACTTTCCTATTAAAAACACTTCCCTCCTGGACCTTATTTAACCCTTTAATGTATTTAAATGTTTCGATCATGTCCCCCCTTTTCCTTCTGTCCTCCAGACTATACAGATTGAGTTCATGAAGTCTTTCCTGATATGTTTTATGCTTAAGACCTTCCACCATTCTTGTAGCCCGTCTTTGGACCCGTTCAATTTTGTCAATATCTTTTTGTAGGTGAGGTCTCCAGAACTGATGGGATGGGATGTACATATGATGGCTGACTATTGTTGGAGCATCAAGCGAGAATTTCCACAGATTAAACATTCCAGAAAAAGCTATAAGCAAAAATGTTTACCTTCATATGTATAATTTCCGTTCGATAAAAAAACAACTATTTGTATGAACACAGTTTAACTTGCAGTAACTATTATAGCCTTTGTATGAAGATCTGGAGGACAGAAGGGAAAGGGGGTACATGATTGAAACATTTAAATATGTTAGAGTGTTAAATAAGGTTCAGGAGGGAAGTGTTTTTAATCGGAAAGTGAACACAAGAACAAGGGGACACAATCTGAAGTTAGTTGGGGGAAAGATCAGAAGCAACATGAAAAAATATTATTTGACTGTAAGAGTAGGAGATGCTTGGAATTAACTTCCAACAGACATGGTTGCTCAATTCACATTAACTGAATTTAAACATGCCTGGGATAAACATAGATCCATCCTAAGATAAAATACAGGAAATAATATAAGGGCAGACTAGATGGATCCTGAGGTCTTTTTCTGCCATCAATCCTCTATGTTTCTATGTTTCCATGAATAAAATTATTCGTTGTAAATATTATATTTAGTAAGTTTTTACTTTACTTTACTTTCCTTTCTACGCACAATTTACAAATACAAATCTAATAAATAGAATAGAATAATAGAATTTGTATGACTTTTGAGGGTATCCTGTAGCTTAAAAAGTTGACGTGATAGACAAAGAGTGGGGTTATTTTTGGATCCAGAGGCCAAACATTAGTAAAAAAAAGGCACAAATTTAAGACAACAAAATCGCTGCCCCCTCCCCCTGTGTAGTGAATAACTGAATAACTAGAGTGCCTTCCGTCCCCTGTCCTATTGCTCTCCTATATCTTCTATACCTTTCTTCTATTCCTATATCTCTTCTTCTATTCTTTCATTGATATATTTTATTCCTATATCTTCTCTTCTATTCTTTCTTATATATATTTTACTATGAGTCTCTCCTCTATAACCTTCATCATGTATTTTACTATGTGTATACCCACTAAAACCCTCATTGTGTATTGGACAAAATCAATCAATCGATAAATAAAAATAAATAAATTTTGCAGTTCTGCAATTTATTTATTTATTTATTACTTAGATTTGTATGCCGCCCCTCTCCGAAGACTCGTGGAGATGTAGCAGATTGCCTTCTCTGTTTTAGGCAGCAAACATTCAAGAGAGATAAACCCTGGCAAGGCAATCCACTGTATATAAATAGGGGGCAAATCCCACATGGTCCAAACAAACAGGCACACCCTTGCAAATGCTAACAAGCAAAGGATGAGCAAGTGTCACCCACAATGTACAAATTGTGTAAGCGGAAGCGACAGGAGCTTTACATCTCCCCTCTTCTTCTCCCTGCTCGGTGTCTGTGTGTTTGTGCAACGTAGCTCAGAGGCATCTACTACCCCCTTCCTCCCCCACTCCCTCTCCCCACCACCAATTCCAGTCTCCCTCCTCCTCTCTATGTTGTCATGCCTTGATAACAAAAGTTGATGTTTGAGCAAACCCATTTATTTATCTCCGAGACCGCCTTCTGCCGCATGAATCCCAGCGACCGGTGAGGTCCCACAGAGTTGGTCTCCTTAGGGTCCCGTCGACCAAACAATGTCAGCTGGCGGGACCTAGGGGAAGAGCCTTTTCTGTGGGGGGCCCGGCCCTCTGGAATCAGCTCCCCCCAGAGATTCGTACTGCCCCCATCCTCCTTGCCTTCCGAAAAAGTTTAAAAACTCATCTTTGCCGCCAGGCCTGGGGTTCCTTAGACCTTCCCCCCTGCCCGATGAATGCTTTAGTTTGACTGTTGAATGAATGATATTGATAGTTTTTAATTAGAATTTTAAGATTGTTTTTTAAGGTATAAATTGGATTGTTATTATTGTTTCCTGTTTTTCTGTACATGCTGTGAGCCGCCCCGAGTCCTCGGAGAGGGGCGGCATATAAATCCAATTAAATAAATAAATATTTTTAAAAATTTATTTATTTATTTTGTCCAATACACAATAATATGCAACGAAGCTTATAGAGATATAGTAGAGAAGATATAGGAGATATAGGAGAGACTATAGGACAGGGGATGGAAGGCACTCTAGTGCACTTATGGACGCCCCTTACTGACCTCTTAGGAATCTGGAGAGGTCAACCGTGGATAATCTAAGGGTAAAGTGTTGGGGGTTAGGGGATGATACTACAGAGTCCGGTAATGAGTTCCATGCTTCAACAACTCGGTTATTTTTTACAGTCAAGTTTGGAGCGGTTAATATTAAGTTTAAATCTGTTATGTGCTCTTGTGTTGTTGTGGTTGAAGCTGAAGTAGTCGCCGACAGGCAGGACGTTGTAGTATTGTGGGCAATACTTAGATCATGTTTAAAGCATCTTAGTTCTAAGCTTTCTAGGCCCAGGATTGAAAGTTTAGTCTCGTAGGGTATTCTGTTTTGAGTGGAGGAGTGAAGGGCTCTTCTTGTGACGTACCTTTGGGCATTTTCAAGGGTGTTAATGTCCGAGATGCAATATGGGTTCCAAACAGATGAGCTGCATTCGAGGATGGGTCTGGCGAAAGTTTTGTAAGCTCTGGTAAGTAGTGAGAGATTGCCAGAGCAGAAGCTACGTAGGATTAGGTTTACAACTCTTGAAGCCTTTTTGGCTATGTTGTTGCAGTGGGCTTTGGCACTTAAGTCTTTTGTTATTAGTATACAGTACCGAGGTCTTTAACCGAGTGGGGATTATCTGTGATAATTCGATAATTTGGAGTTCAGATTCTTTTTCCCAATGTGTAGGACAGAGCATTTGCTATTTGAGATTTGGAGTTGCCATCTGTTAGACCACTCAGAAACAGAGTTCAGGTCTTTTTGGAGAGTAGTTGTGTTATTGGTGGGGTTGAAGAGTTTTGATTGGCTCAGGAATTCTGGGAGTTGACATCCACAAGTCATAGAAGAGCCAACTTTGCCTTACCCCTGGTCTGGGAGATGACAATGAAATGAACACTGTCTGTCTCTTCGACAACTTTAACTGAGTTGTCGAAGCGTGGAACTCATTACCGGACTCCATAGTGTCATCCCCAAACCCCCAACACTTTACCCTTAGATTATCTACGGTTGACCTATCCAGATTCCTATGAGGTCAGTAAGGGGCGAGTACAAGTGCACTAGAGTGCCTTCCGTCCCCTGTCCTATTGTTCTCCTATATCTCCTGTACCTTTCTTCTATTCCTATATCTCTTCTTCTGTTCTTTCTTTCATTGCTCTCCCCTTCATTCCAAGAGATTTCCTTGCCCAAACGAGACCCCGAGCAAGCATGATCCAGTGAAGGAAGGATCACCGGGGCCTTTCCCAGAATATCACACCATCAAATGCAGTAGGCTTTATCACACGGGGCTACTCCCTACAAGGCCTGTCCTGCAGACCCCTCCCTTCTGCCTGCTATCAGCCCCCAGTGCTGTCTAAAAAGTCTCCTAAACCCTGTTAGGCCACCCATCGCTGAACACGTAATCTCCAACAGCCTGAACTCTTTGCTAGGAAAGCCAAGGAGGGAGAGACGAGGAGGAGACAACATATGGCTGCTGTCCGGCATGCTCCCGGTGACAAGGCAGCGACACTGCTTCCTTCTTAGAGAATAAAAAGGCTGCTTGTTCTACTCGGGGGCTTTTGTGATGAGAGACCAAAAAAGCAAAGCAGTCTCTGTCATCACATGCTGGGGTAGATGCTACAGCAGGCCTGTTGCCTGTTTGATGCTCTGTGCATAATAATAATAATAATAATAATAATAATAATAATAATAATAATAATAATAATAATAATTGTGTATAAGAGTGTTCAGAAACTTCAGCTCGTGCAGAACGTGGCCGCGAGAGCTATCGTGGGGCTACCTAGATTTGCCCACGTCTCTCCAACAGTCCACGGTCTGCACTGGCTGCCGATCAGTTTCCGATCACAATTCAAAGTGTTGGTAATGACCTATAAAGCCCAACATGGCATCGGACAGAATACCTTCATGACCGTCTTCTGCTGCACGAATCCCAGCAAATTGTTCCGTATTTAGTGTCAGCATTTGGTTCAAACCCCAAATAATTTTAGGCCTCGTGAATCTTAAAAATGCTACATGGGTCTCAAAAATGCGCCTTGAAGAAATCTGGGCTACTTTTGCTGAGAGGGCGGTTCAGTTGATGTTAAGGAACACACACAAAATAAATTAGCTTGTCACATACGAGCTGGAGAGTTGGTGAGACGTTTTGACTCCTAATGTGACATTGGACCAGAATACCTCCGGAACCATCTTCTGCCGGACGAATCCCAGCGGCCGATAAGGTCCCACAGAGTTGGCCTTCTCCGGGTCCCATTGACTAAACAATGTCATCTGGCGGGCCCCAGGGGAAGAGCCTTCTTTGTGGTGGCTCCAGCCCTCGGGAATCAACTACTCCCAGAGATTAGAACTGCCCCCACCTTTCCTTTCTTTCCTGTCTTTTCTGCCCTTCTTTTCCTTTCTCCTTCCTTCTTTCCTTCCTTCCTTCCTTCGTTTCTTCCTTCCTCTTTCTCTCTCTATCTTTCTTTTCCTCATTTCCTTTCCTTTCCCTCTCCCTTCCTTCATCTCTTTTTCTCTCACCATCCCTCCTTTTGCTTCCCTCCTCTCCTCTCCTTCTTCCTTTCTTTTTTCTTCTTCCATTCTGCCCTTCTTTTCCTTTCTCCTTCCTTTCTTCCTCTTTATCTATCTTTCTTTTCCTCCTTTCCTTTCCCTCTCCCTTTCTTCCTCCCCTTTTCTCTCACCATCCCTCCTTTCCTTTTCCTTTTCCTCCTCTAATCCCCTCCTCTCCTTTCCTTCTTCCTTTTTTCTTCTTCCTTTCTGTACTTCCTTCCTTCCTTCCTCCCTTCCTTCCTCTTTCTCTTTCTATCTCTCCTTTCCTCCTTTCCTTTCCTCCCCCTCTCCCTTCCTTCCTCCCATCTTCTCTCACCATCCCTCCTTTCCTTTTCCTTTTCCTCCTCTCCTCCCCTTCTCTCTTTTCCTTCTTCCTTTCTTTTTTCTTCTTCCTTCCTTCCTTTCTCTTTTTCTATCTCTCCTTTCCTCCTTTCCTTTCCTTCCCCTCTCCCTTCCTTCCTCCCCTTCTTCTCTCACCATCCCTCTTTTCCCTTTCCCTCTCTCCTCGTCCTCATCCTCTCCTTCTTCCTTCCTTCCTTTCTCTCTCTCCCCTCCCGCCCTCCCTTCCCTAAAAACAAGGAATTGTTTCCATCAAGATAGCAAAGTGGGGGGGGGGAGAGAGATTTTTCTAACATTGTTCCATGCAAATGACCTTTCCTTGGCGTCCCCCTTGTCTGGCAGCCATTCCCCAGCCTCGGAAAAAACCCGCGGCTACGTTTTAACTCATCTCTCCTTATTTGCTTGACTGGCTGTCAGCCTGGCACTTTCCCCCTTGTTGTGATGGGCCTAATTAATTCCTGCATTCTTAGCCTTCTTTCTTCCTCCAATTGCCACTTCTTGTATTTGGTCTCCCCAGCATCCTCCTCACTGTGCAGGCAGCTCAGACTTTGCAATGAAATTCTTTCTTTCTTTCTTTCTTTCTTTCTTTCTTTCTTTCTTTCTTTCTTTCCACTCAAGATAAAAGAGAAAAAGGTCGTATTTTTCGGAGTATAAGACGCACCTGAGTTTTTGCGGAGGAAAATAGGGAAAAGAATCTGCTTATATTCATTTGGCTAACATCCTTAGTCTGGTCAGCTTCATCACATTATTTTATCCCCTGGTTAGGGCTTTAAAAAAAAACCTTATTCAGAGAGAGTAACAAGGAAAGAGCTTGCAAGCCAGCAAGAACTGGGAACATACGCTGCAACATCCTTCCGGTCAATGACTACTTCAGCTTCAACAGCAACAACACAAGAGCACACAACAGATTCAAACTTAATATTAATCGCTCCAAACTTGACTGTAAAAAATATGACTTTCACAATCGAGTTGTTGAAGCGTGGAACTCATTACCGGACTCAATAGTGTCAACCCCCAATCCCCTACACTTCTCCCTTAAACTCTCCACGATTGACCTCTCCAGATTCCTAAGAGGCCAGTAAGGGGCGTACATAAGTGCACTGATGTGCCTATCGTCTCCTGTCCAATTGTCTTTCCTTATCCCTTATATCATATATATTATCTCCTTTATATATATTCTCTTCTCATCTACTTCTCTTCTTTTTTACCTCCTAGCTATATATATATTACTTAATGTCTATCCTCTTTCATATGTATTGTATATTGGACAAAGAATAAATAAATAAAAATAAATAAAACATCATTTGCACTTGTTTAGGGCTGGAAAGAAACATTTGGAGCAAGTTAGAGCAATGGGGAAAAAAACCTGCAAAGACTTAGGGCTTGGAAAACATTCTTTGCAAAGAGTAACAAGGAAAGAGCTTGCCAGCCGGTAAGAGCTGGGAACATTGTTAGCACCTGGTTAGGGCTGGCAAGAAAAATTTGGAGCAAGTTAGAGCAATGAAAAAAACCCTGCAAAGACTTAGAGCTTGGAAAACATTCTTTGCAAAGAGTAACTTTTGTATTGGCAGTTCTGTGTTAGCAAAAACTTCAGAAGAAAAGGATTTAGGGGTAGTGATTTCTGACAGTCTCAAAATGGGTGAACAGTGCAGTCAGGCGGTAGGGAAAGCAAGTAGGATGCTTGGCTGCATAGCTAGAGGTATAACAAGCAGGAAGAGGGAGATAATGATCCCTCTATATAGAGCGCTGGTGAGACCCCTTTTGGAAGACTGTGTTCAGTTCTGGAGACCTCACCTACAAAAAGATATTGACAAAATCGAACGGGTCCAAAGACTGGCTACAAGAATGGTGGAAGGTCTTAAGCATAAAACGTATCAGGAAAGACTCAATGAACTCAATCTGTATAGTCTGGAGGACAGAAGGAAAAGGGGGGACATTATCGAAACATTTAAGTATGTTAAAGGGTTAAATAAGGTTCAGGAGGGAAGTGTTTTTAATAGGAAAGTGAACGCAAGAACAAGGGGACACAATCTGAAGTTAGTTGGGGGAAAGATCAAAAGCAACATGAGAAAATATTATTTTACTGAAATAGTAGTAGATCCTTGGAACAAACTTCCAGCAGACGTGGTGGATAAATCCACAGTAACTGAATTTAAACATGCCTGGGATAAACATATATCCATCCGCCCCGAGTCTTCGGAGAGGGGCAACATACAAATCTAATAAATACAAATAAATACAAATACAAATACATCCTAAGATAGAATACAGAAAATAGTATAAGGGCAGACTAGATGGACCATGAGGTCTTTTTCTGCCCTCAGACTTCTGTGTTTCTATGTTTCTATGTAACAAGGAAAGAGCTTGCAAGCCGGTAAGAGCTGGGAACATTGTTAGCACCTGGTTAGGGCTGGAAAGAAACATTTGGAGCAAGTTAGAGCAATGAAAAAAACCCTGCAAAGACTTAGAGCTTAGAAAACATTTTTTGCAAAGAGTAGCAAAGAAAGAGCTTGCAAGCAGGTAAGAGCTGGGAACATTGTTAGCACTGGAAAGAAACATTTGGAGCAAGTTAAAGCAATGAACAAAAACTCTGCAAAGACTTAGGGCTTAGAAAACATTTTTTGCAAAGAGTAACAAGGAAAGAGCTTGGAGGTAAGAGTTGGGAACATTGTTAGCACCTGGTTAGGGCTGGAAAGAAACATTTGGAGCAAGTTAGAGCAATGAAAAAAAACCTGCAAAGACTTAGAGCTTGGAAAACATTACTTGCAAAGAGTAACAAGGAAAGAGCTTACCAGCCGGTAAGAGCTGGGAACCTTGCTAGCACCTGGTTAGGGCTGGAAAGAAACATTTGGAGCAAGTTAGAGCAGTGAAAAAAACCCTGCAAAGACTTAGAGCTTAGAAAACATTCTTCGCAACGAGTAACAAGGAAAGAGCTTGCAAGCCGGTAAGAGCTGGGAACATTGTTAGCACTGGAAAGAAATATTTGGAGCAAGTTAAAGCAATGAAAAAAACCTCTGCAAAGACTTAGGGCTTAGAAAACATTGTTCACAAAGAGTAACAAGGAAAGAACCTACAAGGTAAGAGCTGGGAAGATCGTTAGGGCTGGGGGGGAAAGGCTATATTCAAAGACACATCTAAATTTCCAGCCTCTTTTACGGAGGAAAAAGGTGCATCTTATACTCTGGAAAATAGGGTAAGCGGAGCAGATTAAAGGAAAGGGTAAAACAAAATTACTAACACTTACTCTGTCTATAATTTGAAGGGGAGATCAAAACAATTCACTTTCTCCAACCCACCCCCACCCCCAACCAATGCTTCAGCTCACTTAAGCTCAGTTGTTTAAAGACCCAGCTGCTGCATTTATACAACAAATTAAACTGATTGGATTTAAGCTTTACATCTAACGTGGACGCTGAATCTAGCTTGTTGTGCAAACTGCAGGGGAAAAAAATAGATTAATTCATTACCCGGGCAAAAGGTTTTCTCTAAAGCTTTCCATAAAAGGACAGAAGAGTTGTTGATTTTTATTTTTTTTTAACCATAGGTTTGAACTGATCTTAGAAGCCTTTCATTTTTTCATCAGCCTCAATCAATCTAATCTTGGGTTGATCTTTAAGAAGCAAAATGGAATTTAATTAGCTGGGTCAAGAATGAACCCGACTGTACTGAAAGGCTTAGGTACAAAGAGTGCTGGGGCCAGAGCTTTTGTAGGGAATATCGAAAGCAGAACGACTAGTTTCTGGAAGCGCTTTGCTCCTTGTGGCATCCGTCTTATAAACCGGCAAGATTCTTTCTTCTCGCCTTATATATGTATACAGTCAAACTAGTCTGTGATGTTTCTCTGTGTCATACATGGGGGTGTATGTGGGTAGATGCATAATGGTTATCTTTTGAGAACTGAATGAAAAGTGATTTCATTTTAATGTATGCTGGTTAGTGTATATTTAAAGTGACAAAGATTCTATTCTGTTCTATTCTACTCTATTCTATACTACTCTACTCTACCCTATTCTACTTTATTATTTCATTCCATTCCATTCCATTCCACCCCACTCATCTACTCTACTCTACTCTAGTCTTCTCTACTCTGCATTCTATTCTACTCTACTCTACTCTACTCTATTCTATTCTATTCTATTCTACACTACTCTACTCTATTCTATTATACTTTACTCTATTATTTTATTCCATTCCATTCCACCCCACTCATCTACTCTACTCTACTCTTCTCTATTCTGCATTCTATTCTACTCTACTCTACTCTATTCTACACTACTCTACTCTACCCTATTCTACTTTATTATTTCATTCCATTCCACCCCACTCATCTACTCTACTCTACTCTAGTCTTCTCTACTCTGCATTCTATTCTACTCTATTCTATTCTATTCTACACTACTCTACTCTACTCTATTCTACTCTATTCTATTCTACTTTACTCTATTATTTTATTCCATTCCATTCCACCCCACTCATCTACTCTACTCTATTCTAGTCTTCTCTGCATTCTATTCTATTCTACTCTACTCTACTCTATTCTACTTTACTCTATTATTTTATTCCATTCCACCCCACTCATCTACTCTACTCTATTCTATTCTTCTCTACTCTGCATTCTATTCTACTCTACTCTACTCTATTCTATTCTACTCTACTTTACTCTATTCTATTGTACTTTACTCTATTATTTTATTCCATTCCATTCCACCCCACTCATCTACTCTACTCTATTCTAGTCTTCTCTGCATTGTATTCTATTCTATTCTACTCTACTCTATTCTAATTTACTCTATTATTTTATTCCATTCCACCCCACTCATCTACTCTACTCTATTCTAGTCTTCTCTACTCTGCATTCTATTCTATTCTATACTACTCTACTCTACTTTAATCTATTATTTTATTCCATTCCACCCCACTCATCTACTCTACTCTACTCTAGTCTTCTCTGCTCTGCATTCTATTCTATTCTACACTACTCTACCCTATTCTACTTTATTATTTTATTCCATTCCATTCCACCCCACTCATCTACTCTACTCTACTCTACCCCACTCCGCTCTTCTAGTCTATTCTATTGTTCTGTTCTATTCTATTCTATTCTATTCTATTCTATGTTTGTGTGCTTATTTGCAGCCAAGAGGAATAGAAGCTAAAGAGCCAGGCTAGAAAGCGAGAGGCTGTGAGTTCCAATCCTGCCTTTGGCACAAAAGTTGGCTGTATGACTTTGGGCTAGTCTCCAGGAGACTGGAAGTTCTGGTCCCATCTTCACCGTGAAATCCTGCTGGGTGACTTTGGGCCAATCACCAGGTGACTGTGAGTTCTGGTTCTACTTTAGGCTGGGTGACTTAGGGCCAGTCACTTTCTCTTTGCCCAATTTACGCCACAATGTTATTGGGGGGGGAAGGAGGAGAAAGATGGGTTGGATATGTTCACCATTTGAGTTATTTGTAAAAAATAATAACGTTGATGTGATAATAACGGTAATAACGTTGATGTGGTGGTGCATCTTGGCACAAATGATTTGTCCCAGAGAAATGTTAATGTAGTAAAAAGAGATTTTCAATGTCTAAGTGTGGAGCTGGGTAAAATAACTGATTCAGTGACTTTCTCAGAGGTGTTACCGGTTTGTGGCCAAGAGGATAAAACAATGTGTATCAGAGAGTTTAATGTGTGGTTAAGGCAGTGGTGTAAAGCTGAAGGTTTTGGCTATGTAAGTCATGATGTCAGTAGGTGGTCTAATAGGGAGTTGTTTAAGAGGGATGGTTTGCATCCATCATACAGAGGTACCCAGGTGCTCGGTGAGGAATTCAGAACTTTTTTGGACAGGCATTTAAACTAGGTAAAGGGGACAGAGATGTAACTGATGTGGGTGATTTCTGTCCCCGACCAATGAGGATAAATCAGTTTTTGGAAGCTTATGAAAAGGGAGCTGCAAATAAAATAGATGTAGTTGTTGATGATAAGGGGCAAACTAATAATGAAAATAATGTTCTTCGGGTAATGTGTGCACGAATGCTCGAAGCTTGAGCAACAAGCTCTGTGAGTTAATGGCCATAATATCTAGAGATAATTTGGATCTGGTTGCCATAACTGAGACATGGTTTAAGGATTCTAATGAATGGGAAATATCCATACCAGGATATACACTGTATAGGAAGGATAGAATAGAGAGAAGGGGAGGTGGAGTAGCCATTTATGTTAAAGAAAGTCTAAAGACAACACTAATTCAAAATACATGTCAAGATCTGGAGACTCTCTGGATTTGCATGCAAAATAAAGAAGGTTCTGTCATTAGAATTGGGGTGATCTATAGGCCTCCAGGGCAATCTGAGGAATATGACAACAAGATGGTGGATGAAATTACCCAAATGGCAGTAAAGGGAGATATTGTGGTTATGGGTGATTTCAACATGCCTGATGTTGACTGGAATATCCCCAGTGCCCTTACATGCAAAAGTAAGAATATAGTAGAGGCCTTTACAGGAGCAGCTCTGGCACAGCTGGTTAAGACACCAACTAGAGGGGAGAATATTCTAGATTTAGTTTTTACGAATGGGAATTGGGTTTCAGATGTCAAGGTGGGAGAAAATTTAGGTTGCAGTGACCATCTATGTTTGTGGTTTGATGTAAAATCTCATTGTGAGCAATCCTATAATGCAACCAAAGTATTGGATTTCAGAAAAACAAATTTTAATGCAATGGGAGAATATTTAAATAATGAATTAAAGGGGAGGGATAAAATGGCAGGAGCGAGAACCCAGTGGACTGTATTAAAAAAGGCCATCTTAAAAGCCACTGGACTGTATGTAAGACAAATAACTAAAGGTAAAAGGAAGAAGAAACCGCTATGGTTTAGCAATGATGTAAGGGCTATAGTCAATGAAAAAAAGGCTGCCTATAGGAGGTATAAAGAGTCTGGAAGTATAGCTGATAGAGAGGTGTATAAAATGAGACAGAAGCAGCCAAAACAGATAATATATGCTGCTAAAGCCTCAAGAGGAAGAAATTGCAAAATCTGTAAAGAAGGGGGATAAAACCTTCTTCAGATATATTAGTGATAAGAAGAAGAAAAACTGCGGCATCACGAAGCTTAGTACTGGGAATAATACATGCATTAATGGGAATAAGGAGATCGCTGACCATTTCAATAGCTACTTCTGTTCAGTTTTCTCAAAAGACACCTTACAAAATAATACTATAGAGGGATATAGCATTGCTTCCAGCTGTATGGATTCAGCTCCAGTGATCTTAGAAGCCGATGTCTTGGAAGAACTTGAACGATTAAAGATAAATAAGGCAATGGGTCCAGATGGCATCCACCCCAGAGTTCTTAAAGAACTCAGATCTGTCCTTGCTACCCCCCTGACTGATTTGTTTAACCAATCCCTGTTAACAGGAGAAGTTCCTGAGGATTGGAGAATGGCCAGTGTTGTGCCTATCCACAAGAAGGGCAGTAGAGAAGAAGCTGGTAACTATAGGCCAGTTAGCTTGACATCAGTTGTAGTTAAAATGATGGAGACTCTACTCAAAAAGAGGATAAATCAGCATCTAAAAAACAATAACTTATTGGACCCAAATCAGCATGGCTTTACTGAAGGCAAATCATGTCAGACTAATCTCATTGATTTCTTTGACTATGTCACAAAGGTGTTGGATGAAGGTGGTGCCGTGGATATTGCCTACCTGGACTTCAGCAAAGCCTTTGATACAGTTCCACATAAAGAGCTGATAGATAAATTAGTGAAGATTGGACTTAATCCCTGGATAGTTCAATGGATTTGCAGATGGCTGAAGCGTAGACATCAGAGAGTTATTGTTAACGGCGAGTATTCTGAGCAGAGTCAGGTTACAAGCGGTGTGCCACAAGGGTCTGTTCTGGGTCCTATTCTTTTTAATATGTTTGTGAGTGACATAGGGGAAGGTTTGGTAGGGAAGGTTTGCCTATTTGCCGATGACTCTAAAGTGTGCAATAGGGTTGATATTCCTGGAGGCGTCTGTAATATGGTAAATGATTTAGCTTTACTAGATAAATGGTCAAAGCAATGGAAACTGCAGTTTAATGTTTCCAAATGTAAAATAATGCACTTGGGGGAAAGGAATCCTCAATCTGAGTATTGTATTGGCAGTTCTGTGTTAGCAAATACTTCAGAAGAAAAGGATTTAGGGGTAGTGATTTCTGACAGTCTCAAAATGGGTGAGCAGTGCAGTCAGGCGGTAGGGAAAGCAAGTAGGATGCTTGGCTGCATAGCTAGAGGTATAACAAGCAGGAAGAGGGAGATTGTGATCCCGCTGTATAGAGCACTGGTGAGACCCCATTTGGAATACTGTGTTCAGTTCTGGAGACCTCACCTACAAAAAGATATTGACAAAATTGAACGGGTCCAAAGACGGGCTACAAGAATGGTGGAAGGTCTTAAGCATAAAACGTATCAGGAAAGATTTAATGAACTCAATCTGTATAGTCTGGAGGACAGAAGGAAAAGGGGGAACACGATCGAAACATTTAAATATATTAAGGGGTTAAATAAGGTCCAGGAGGGAAGTGTTTTTAATAGGAAAGTGAACACAAAAACAAGGGGATACAATCTGAAGTTAGTTGGGGGAAAGATCAAAAGCAACATGAGAAAATATTATTTTACTGAAAGAGTAGTAGATCCTTGGAACAAACTTCCAGCAGACGTGGTAGATAAACCCACAGTAACTGAATTTAAACATGCCTGGGATAAACATATATCCATCCTAAGATAAAATACAGAAAATAGTATACGGGCAGACTAGATGGACCATGAGGTCTTTTTCTGCCGTCAGACTTCTATGTTTCTATGTTTCTATAATAAGGGCAGGATACAAGCAAGCAAACAAGCAAGCAAACAAATAAATAAATATTCTTGGAACCGTAAGATTTGGGGGATCACACAAGGGTAATCCACAGACACAACCTAAGAGTGAAAGGATCTCTTTGATTCTCAGTATCTAAGGATCTGGGCTATGCTGGAAGCCAAGCTGCCTAGGTACGTGCCAGAAAGAACTCTGAGCTACTTCAAACAACTCAGGAAATAGAAAAGTTCAGGTCAGTTTAATAGCAAAGGAGAAGTCAGATCAGCTCTGCCATTAGCAGGTAAAAGCCATTAGCTCTAAATGGGAATGGCCTTCTTGCATCAAGGGGAAATAGGAGGGAAGGGGGGAGGGCAGGAGGGAGATTAATGAAAGAAGAACAAGGTCTGAAGAAGATGGGAGGAGAGAGGAGAGATGGAACAGGAAAAAGAGAGGAGAGGAGAGATTAATGAAAGAAGAACAAGGCCTAAAGAAGATGGAAGGAGAGAGGAGGAGAGAGGAGAGATGGAACAGGAAAAAGAGAGAGGAGAGGAGAGATTAATGAAAGAAGAACAAGGTCTAAAGAAGATGGGAGGAGAGAGGAGAGATGGAACAGGAAAAAGAGAGGAGAGATTAATGAAAGAAGAACAAGGTCTAAAGAAGATGGGAGGAGAGAGGAGAGATGGAACAGGAAAAAGAGAGGAGAGATTAATGAAAGAAGAATAAGGTCTAAAGAAGATGGCAGGAGAGAGGAGAGATGGAACAGGAAAAAGGGAGGAGAGGAGAGAAGGGAAGGGAAGAGAAGATAGATGGGAAGGGGAGAAGAGGGGAGAGGAGAAGAGAGAAAAGAAGAGAGATTAGAGGAGAGGAAAGGAGAGAAGAGAAGAAGTATAAAACTAGACTAGAAAATATGGAATGGAAGGGGAGGAAAGAGGAGGAGAGGGGAGAAGAGGAGACAAGAGAAGAGAGAGGAAGAGGAAGAGAGAAGAGAGATGGGAAGGGGAGAGGAGGGGAGGGGAGAGGAGAGGAGAAGAGAAGAGAAGAGAAAGATTAGAGGAGAGGAGAGAAGAGAAGAGAAGAAGCATAAAACTAGACTGGAAAATATGGAAGGGGAGGAGAGAGGAGGAGAGAGGAGAAGGGAGAAGAGAAGAGAAGAGAGAGGAAGAGGGGAGGGGAGGTATTGAACTAGAGTGGAAAATATAGAATGGAAGGGAAGGGAAGGGGAGAGGAGGAGGGGAGGGGAGGAGAGAGGAGAAGAAGAGGAAAGGGAAGAGGAAGAAGGTGTCAGTTTATTGTAGTGGTGAAGGTGCTGGTCTAGAAACCAGGAGACTATGAGTTCCAGTCCTGCCTTAGCTGTAAAAGCCAGCTGGGTGACCTTGGGCCAATCACCAGGAGATGGTGAAGAAGGGAAGAGCACAATGGATGGGGGTCAATCAATCTTGACTCCCTTTGCCCCAACAAGAGATCTAAATCCAGCCCATCTTGAATTCTAACGACAATACTCAATAAAAACTACTGCCAATTGACTTAGTAGTAGCTCAGATTCTTGTAGAGAGCTTCAGCAGAGAATAAACCTATATGCTGTATATACACTGCTCAAAAAAATAAAGGGAGCCCTTAAACAACACAATATAACTCCAAGTCAATCAAAATTCTGTAGAATCAAACTGTCCACTTAGGAAGCAACACAGATTGACCATCAATTCCACCTGCTGTTGTGCACATTCAACTTTGTACAGAACAAAGGATTCAATGAGAATATTTCATTCATTCAGATCTGGGATGGGTTATTTGAGTATTTTTTGAGCAGTGTACAGTATATTCATTTGAACTTGACTTCTTGCAGTTTGTACTGTTTTGTCGTTGTGAGCCACTCCAAGTCTTCGGAGAGGGGCGGCATACAAATCTAATAAATAATAATAATAAAAGTTGACATAATCCAACATTCCATTTTTTAAAAAAGCCCACTAGCTTCTTTCAAGGCCTTCCAATTTCAGGCTTTGGAGCTGGTGCTTCAACCTGGAAGATCTTGGAGCTCCAGATGTGGTGGTCAACCCATAATTTCCACCCCCACCTGCCCACCCTCTGGAACTCTTTCATTCCCTTTCTCTCTTTGGGGTTTCAACTGGTTGGGCTCCATGTTCCTCACCGCTTCTTCATTTAAATATTCAGCCAACACTGCCGAGATTAACATTTTTTTTTCTTCTCCAGTAGAGATGTGGATATTTGCTTGCTAATGAACCCTGACAAGGGCTGTTAAGTGGCAGGAAACATTAAGCCTCAAGTCCATCAAACAGGAGGTTCAGCCCTTTGGCGTTGCCACTAGATTCCTGTGACTTGAATTCCAAACGGGTGGCTTTCGGATGGCCCTTCTCTGCCACAAAGCCTGCCCCTTCGTATCCATCCATGCCTCACGTTTCCCCATCCCCACCCCACCCCTTCTCCATCTCCTCCCCACGTTTGACCCACTTGGGGGCATTAAATAAATGGCACAGAGCAAACTGCCAACCGCATTAGACTTTGGAGGGAAGCTTTCATTCCCTTGCCCGCTCCAACTTTTTCTCTCTTGGCAGCGAGAGGAAGGGGGAGAGCAGGAGGGGGGCTTGTATGTCTCGCTAACTAAGGGTGGCATTGCTCATTTCCATGCTGTGCTCAAACACCAGCAAGATCGCAAGCAACAAAAGGCAGTTGGCACCTACGGTTGGCAAAGCAGGGCGGGTGTTGAGTGTGTTGAGATGACAACGCTGGGAGTGACTTGATGGGGCTTCGAGGAAGTGGTGGAGACTTCGTGCAGGGAAGGGAGGGAGAAAGGTCAGAGAGAGGGAAGGAAGGAAGGAAGAAGGAAGGAAAGAAGGAAGGAAGGAGAGAGGATGAGAAAGAGAGAAGGAAGGGAGGGAGGAGACATAGGGAGAAGGAGGGAAGGAAGGAAGGAGAGAGGGTGAGAAGACGAGAGGGAGGCAGGAAGGAAAGAAGGAAGTAAGCAAAGAAGAGAGGATGAGAAAGAGAGAAGAAGGAAGGGAGGAGAGAGGATGAGAAAGAGAGAAGAAGGAAGGGAGGAGAGATAGGGAGAAGGAGGGAAGGAAGGAAGGAAGGAGAGAGGGTGAGAAGACGAAAGGGAGGGAGGAAAGAAGGAAGGAAGCAAAGAAGAGAGGATGAGAAAGAGAGAAGAAGGAAGGGAGGGAGGAGAGATAGGGAGAAGGAGGGAAGGAAGGAAAGAGAGAGGGTGAGAGGAAGGAAGGAAGGAAGAAGCTAGGGAGGGAGGAAAGAAGGAAGGAAACAAAGAAGGAAGGAAGGAGAGAGGGTGAGAAGACGAGAGGGAAGAAGGGAGGAAAGAAGAAAGGAAGCAAAGAAGAGAGGATGAGAAAGAGAGAAAAAGGAAGGAAGGAGAGATAGGGAGAAGGAGAGAAGGAAGGAAGGGAGGAAGGAAGGAAGGAAGAAGCTAGGGAGGGAGGGAGGAAAGAAGGAAGGAAGCAAAGAAGCAAGGAAGGAAGGAAGGAAGGAGAGAGGATGAAAAAGAGAGAAGGAAGGGAGGAGAGATAGGGAGAAGGAGGGAAGGAAGGAAGAAAGGAAGGAAGGAAGAAGAGAGGGAGGGAGGAAAGAAGGAAGGAAAGAAGGAAGGAAGGAGAGAGAGAAGGAGAGAAGAAAGGAAGGAAGGAGGGAGGGAACTAGACAGTATCATTTGGCAGGGCCCAGGAGAAGAGCTTCCTCTGTGGGGGGGCCGGCCCTCTGGAATCCATTCTCCCTAGAGATTTGTACTGCCCCAACTCTCCTTGCCTTTCGTAAGAACTTATTTATGCTGCCAGGCTTGGGGTCCTCACTGAATGCTTAGTATGCTTGGTTTGTATTTGAATGAATGATTTTTGATATTTACGGTAACCTTTTATAATGTTTTAGACTAACTAGTTACATGAATTGGATCCAATTGTATTTTGTACACTGTTTTATTGTTGACATGTTGTGAGCCACTCCGAGTCCACGGAGAGGGACGGCATACAATCCAATAAATAAATAAACGTCCCCAAATTTCGGCGTATCCGTATTGCGTGGGAAACCAGTTTTCAGCTACAGGTCGCTCTCAGCTTACACCAAACTCTTTTTGTGACTGTTCAGAGTTACAACGGTGCTGGGTTTTGAGAGAAGAATCGTGTTTCATAGAACGTAGGTATTTCCAGGGATCATTTTTTCCTCTGTGAAATGGGTTTCTAGGGTAAAACCATGTGTGGCAATGACTCTATGCCGACGTTGGACTGGCAGGCTTCTACAGAGCCGTTTGAACGATGACCTCAGGAACCCCAAGGCAGCGTACTAGACCTACTCTATTTATTTTCTACATCAACGACCTCTGCGATCATATCACAAGCAACTGTGTTCTTTTCGCTGACGATGTAAAACTTTTCAACACCACGGACGACACATCTACTCTCCAAAAAGACCTCGACTTTGTCTCACATTGGTCTAGCACATGGCAACTTCAAATATCAACCAACAAATGCTCTGCCCTCCACATCGGCAAAAAGAATCCGAACCTCATATATAAACTGAATAAACAAAATCTCACAGCCAACCCCCACTCAGTAAAAAAAACCTTGGAATACTAATATCAAATGACCTAAGTGCCAAAGCCCACTGCAACAATATCGCCAAAAAGGCTTCTAGAGTTGTTAACCTGATCCTACGCAGCTTCTGCTCTGGCAATCTCACGCTACTCACCAGAGCCTACAAACCTTTTGCCAGACCCATCCTTGAATACAGTTCATCTGTCTGGAACCCATACCACATCTCAGACATCAATACCCTTGAAAATGTCCAAAGATACATCACCAGAAGAGCCCTTCACTCCTCCACTCGAAACAGAATGCCCTACGAAAATAGACTATCAATCCTAGGTCTAGAAAGCTTAGAACTACGTCGCCTAAAACACGATCTAAGTATTGCCCACAAGATCATATGCTGCAACGTTCTACCTGTCAGTGACTACTTCAGTTTCAATCGCAACAACACAAGAGCACGCAACAGATTCAAACTTAATATTAACCGCGCCAAACTTGACTGTAAAAAATATGACTTCAGCAACCAAGTTGTCGAAGCGTGGAACTCATTACCTGACTCAGTAGTGTCAACCCCTAACCCCCAACACTTTCCCCTTAGACTATCCACGATTGACCTCTCCAGGTTCCTTAGAGGTCAGTAAGGGGCGTGCATAAGTGCACCAGTGTGCCTTCCGTCCCCTGTCCAATTGTCTCTCCTTATCTCATTTATCTTTTCTTCCTTTCAAATATGTTCACCTATACTTTTATATCTTTTCTTCTATTCTTTTCTTTACTTATATTATTACATATCTTTCTCTTCAATGTGTATTACGTATTGGACAAAATAAATAAATAAAATAAATAAATAAATAAAAACAAATAGCACACATCTTGCTTTCAATAGACAGAATGGAATGTCTTCGCCCCAACCTCCAAATGTCAAATAGCTGATACTTAAACCGTCTTCCTTCCGATTTCAATCATTGGGATTTCTAATAATTCAAAGGAAAACGTTTGCTTCCGAGATCCAGGATGTTAATTTTCCTGGGGGTCTGTTTGGTGATTTGACCCCATCATAGATATTCAGGCTGGCTGTCAATTTCTTTTTTTAAGCCTAGTAATTCCTTCCCCCCCTTCCCCCGTGCTCTTTTATTCTGCAGTCCCTGGACGATCCAATTTGTCCAATACAGTTTTCAATTATACGTTCTTATGAAGCCTATTTTCAAGAGAGCAGCAGTTAGAACATTGCGTTCTGCACATTTTTTATTTTTTGATATGCCTAACAAAAGACTGGACTGTACCGAAGAAAAGAACTTTCCCGCTAATAAAGACGACCTTTGATTCATCTTACCCAGCTTTTCCTATGACAGTGATGGCGAGCCTATGGCCCATGTGCCACAGGTGACACATGGAGCCATATTTGCTGGCAGGCGAACCGTTACCTTAGCTCAGCTCCAGTGCGCATGCGCTAGCAGCCCAGTTGATTTTTGGCTTACATGGAGGCAGTAATAGGCAGCCAAATTTTTTTACTGCCACACTGTGGGTGTGGCTTATTTTGCAGGTGTGGCTTAATGGTAGGAGGGGCTTGTCGGCCATGTGACCAGGTGGGAGTGGCTTGAACGATCATCATCGTTCAAGCGAACTGTTAAGTCCTCAACTTACAACCCTCTTTTGGCAAGGAGGGCGTTTGCCCAGGTTCACCTGGTAATTATGATTATGATTTATTAGACTTGTATGCCACCCCTCTCCAGAGACTCGGGGCGGCTCACAACAGTGATAAAAACAGTACATGATGACAAATCTAATGATTAAAATAAAAAAATAACAATAATACATTTAAAAGTGTAAAAACAAGGAACCCCAATATATAAAAACATACATACAATCCTATCATACACAAGTACTACATAGGCAGGGGGAGATGTCTTAGTTCCCCAACACTTGACAACAGAGGTGGGTTTTGAGGAGTTTACGAAAGGCAAGGAGGGTGGGGGCAGTCCTAATCTCTGGAGGGAGCCGCCACAGAGAAGGCTCTTCCCCTGGGTCCTGCCAGACGGCATTGTTTAGTCAACGGGACCCGGAGAAGGCCACCTCTGTGGGACCTAACCGGTCGCTGGGATTCATGCGGCAGAAGGTGGTCTCGCAGTTATCCTGGTCCGGTGCCATGAAGGGCTTTATAGGTGATGACCAACACTTTGAATTGTGACCGGAAACTGATCGGAAACCAATGCAGACTGCTGAGTGTTGGTGTAACATGGGCATATTTGGGAAAGCCCATAATTGGTCTCGCAGCTGCATTCTGCACGATCTGAAGTTTCCGAACATTTTTCAAAGGTAGCCCCATGTAGAGAGCGTTACAGTAGTCGAACCTCGCACCAGCTGCGGCCCTATTTGGACATGGAGTCTCTGCTCACAGTCACTCATGCCCTCGTCACCTCGAGGTTCGACTACTGCAATGCTCTCTACATGGGGCTACCTCTGAAGAGTGTTCAGAAACTTCAGATCGTGCAGAATTTGGCCACGAGAGTAATTATGAGCCTTCCCAGATACACCCAAGTCTCGTCAATACTCCGCAGATTACACTGGCTGCCAATCAGTTTCTGGTCACAATTCAAAGTGTTGGTAATGACCTATAAAGCCCTTCATGGCATCGGACCAGAATACCTATGGGACCACCTTCTGCCGCATGAATCCCAGCGGCCAATTAGGTCCCACAGAGTTGGCCTTCTCCGCGTCCCGTCGACTAAACAATGTTGTCTGGCGGGACCTAGGGGAAGAGCATTCTCTGTGGAATCAAGCTCTGATTGAGAGAATTGGACTGGGACTTGATTTATTTCTCAGGTGCTATTTGGAATGCTGACAACTGCCCAATGTTAGTTGTTTATTGATTGATTGATTGATTGATTGATTGATTGATTAGATTTGTATGTCGCCCCTATCCGTAGACTCAGGGCGGCTAACAACAGTAATAAAAACAGCATATAAACAATCCAATATTAAAACAGTTAAAAACCCTTATTATAAAACCAAACATACATACATACATACCATGCATAAAATTGTAAAGGCCTAGGGGGAAAGAGTATCTCAGTTCCCCCATGCCTGGTGGCAGAGGTGGGTTTTAAGAAGCTTACGAAAGGCAAGGAGGGTGGGGGCAATTCTGATCTCTGGGGGAAGTTGGTTCCAGAGGGCCGGGGCCGCCACAGAGAAGGCTCTTCCGCTGGGTCCCGCCAAGCGACATTGTTTAGTTGACGGGACCTGGAGAAGACCCACTCTGTGGGACCCAACTGGTCGCTGGGATTCGTGCAGCAGAAGGCGGTCCTTTTTCCAGCCATCAAAACCTCATTTTCAGGTCAAGAAATCTGAGCCGAAAGATGTTAGGGTTTTTTTCCTCTCGGTTCTCTTTGCCTAATCCATTTAATGGTTTTTCACTGCTGATTGGGGCTGCTGATGTGGCTTGGCAATTTTACTCAATCAGATGTCCCTTTGAAGGGGAGGAATAATTATTTCCTGTCTCCAGTGCTGGGGAGCGTTTTAATTCGTTCTCCTCAGATCAGCTTCATCTCTCCTAATTCACAACTCTTTTTAAGAAGAACACCACGAGGACTTGGAGCTCCACGGCAAGGGGGCCAGCAGTCTCCTTAGGAGCAGAAAGGAATCAGAAGAATTAGAAGGGGTTTGGATGATGATGATGATGGCAGATGTTGTGTCCAGAGGACAGTTAGGCATTGTACCTGCCCCATAGTCCTTGGGCGGGAAAATGCTATGTTGTGATTGGGTGGCAGCCCGGTATATATATAGCTGCCGGGCACAGCCATGTTGTCTTTGATTGGAGTTCTGTAACCGTTATCCGTTGTTGACTGCATTCCTTTGACTTCGGCCAATGGGGAAGAATCTGTGGCTTGAGTCCCATAAAACATTGGAATGAGTAAATAATTGAACATCACAGGGTTGGGCTTCAGAACCAGCACTTAGTAGCTTCATTTGTCTGTCTGTCTGTTTTGTCTATCTGTCTATCTATCTATCTATCTATCTATCTATCTATCTATCTATCTATCTATCTATCTATCTCTAGTATCTATCTATCTGTCTATCATCTATCACTCTCAATCATCATTATCATCTATCTATCTATCTATCTGTCTGTCTGTCTGTCTGTCTGTCTATCTATCTATCTATCTACCTACCTACCTACCTATCTATTGTTTTTTACTATTGCTGTGAGCCGCCTCGAGTCTACGGAGAGGGGCGGCATACAAATATAATAAATAATAATAATAATAATAATAATAATAATAATAATAATAATATCTATCAATCAATCAATCAATCAATCCATCTATCTGTCTGTCTGTCTATCATCTATCGCTATCAATTATTATCATCTGTCTGTCTGTCTGTCTACCACTCTCAATCATTATTATCATCTATCTATCTATTTATCTGTCTGTCTGTATATTTATTTATCATCTATCTATCGCTCTCAATCATCATTATCATCTATCTATCTATCTGTCTATCTATCATCTATCACTCTCAATCATTATTATCATCTATCTGTCTGTCTGTCTATCTATCACTCTCAATCATCATTATCATCTATCTATCTATCTATCTATCTATCTATCTATCTATCTATCTATCTATCTACCTATCTATGTTTCTATCTATCTAATCTATCTCAATCATCATTATCATCTATCTATCTATCTATCTATCTATCTATCTATCTATCTATCTATCTATCTATCTATCTCAATCATCATTATCATCTATCTATTTATCTATCTATCTATCTTAGCCATCTACCCAAACCTATTCTTGTATATTGGTTATTGAATGATGCCATATGTAAAACAAAACAAAACCGCAAAATAAATAAAATAATCCTAAAACATAAATAATAATAATAATAATAATAATAATAATAATAATAATAATAATTTATTAGATTTGTATGCCGTCCCTCTCCGTAGACTCGGGGCGATCTCAATCCTGCTCAGCCATCCATTTTCTCGCACATTCTTCGATGATGTCCTTTTATGGATTCTACTGCACCAAAACAAGATACTTTATGCCGGAGAAGGCTGTCGCCCAAAGCTGAGGAAAGCAAGGGAAGGCAACTGACAGACAGAGACGGAGCATCCAAGTCAACCAGACCATGATTATAAATCCTCTCCTTCGGAGGCCTGTTTGATGTCTCGCCCAAGGCCAGTTGGGAAATCTTCCCACCATTCCTTCGTTCCCCTTTAGGTCACTTTCCCCTCGTTTTTCAAGAAAGAATCTGAAGGTTCTGCCGATTTCCTTAGCACATTTGTTTCCCATTAGGGGAACTTTGCACTTTTGCACCGTGTTATGCTAGATAATTGCTTTAATAACAAACTGAGGAAAAGCTTTTGAACATTTTAGGAAATAATTTTCTCTCCCTTAAAAAACAGGGGTGGGGTGGGGTTAAGAAAGCCCTAGACAGAGGGGAAGGGGAGAGGGAGGCAGAGAGAGAGAGAGGAAAAATTTCCCTCCCCTGTTTTTCTGAGGATGCATGGATTTGGGGTATAAGCTGTATGTCGACCTATTGGTAGCAAGTAATGTTTAGTTACATATATTTCCTTTTCATGTCCTGTGTATGGAAAGGGGGCATCTAAAAATGTTTTTTTTACAGGGTTATTGTAAATGGGTGGGTGGCTGAAAATGAATAGATAGATAATGATAGACATAGATGGAAAGAGAGAGAGAGAGAGAGAGAGAAAGATAGATAGATAGATAGATGATAGATAGATAAATAGAAAAAAGATAGAAAAAAGATAGATAGATGGATAGATAGATAGATAGATATAGATAGATAGATAGAAAAAAAGATAGAAAAAAGATACATAGATGGATAGATAGATAGATAGATAGATAGATAGATGATAGATAGATAGATAGATAGATAGATAGATAGATAGATAGATAGATAGATAGATAGATAGATAGATAGATAGATACAGTAGATAGATACAGTCGGTAGATAGACAGACAGACAGACAGACAGACAGACAGACAGACAGACAGACAGACAGACAGACAGATATATTTGCCCTGATGCTTTGGAGAATAGCTTGACCCCATCTCCTTTGTGGTAACACCTGAGATATTGGAAAACTGCTATCATGTCACTTTTAGTCCTTCTTTTCATTGAACTAGACATACCCAGTTCCAGCAACCGTTCTTCATATGTTCTTCAACTGTGTTCAGTTCTGGAGACCTCACCTACAAAAAGATATTGACAAAATTGAACGGGTCCAAAGACGGGCTACAAGAATGGTGGAAGGTCTTAAGCATAAAACATATCAGGAAAGACTTCATGAACTCAATCTGTATAGTCTGGAAGACAGAAGGAAAAGGTGGGACATGATCGAAACATTTAAATATGTTAATGGGTTAAATAGGGTTCAGGAGGGAAGTGTTTTTAATAGGAAAGTGAACACAAGAACAAGGGGACGCCATCTGAAGTTAGTTGGGGGAAAGATCAAAAGCAACATGAGAAAATATTATTTTACTGAAAGAGTAGTAGATCCTTGGAACAAACTTCCAGCAGACGTGGTTGGTAAATCCACAGTAACTGAATTTAAACATGCCTGGGATAAACATATATCCATTGTAAGATAAAATACAGGAAATAGTATAAGGGCAGACTAGATGGACCATGAGGTCTTTTTCTGCCGTCAGTCTTCTATGTTTCTATGTTTTAGACTAACGTCTGCTGGATGTTTGTTCCAAGCATCTACTACTTTTTCAGTCAAATAAAATCTTCCCACGTTGTTTCTGATCTTTCCCCCAACTCACCTCCGATTGTGCCCCCTTGTTCTTGGGTTCACTTTCCTATTAAAAACACTTCCCTCCTGAACCTTATTTAACCCTTTCACATATTTAAATGTTTCAATCGTGTCCCCTCTTTGCCTTCTGTCCTCCAGACCAGTGTTTCCCAACCTTGACAATTTGAAGATATCTGGACTTCAACTCCCAGAATTCTGGGAGTTGAAGTCCAGATATCTTCAAGTTGCCAAAGTTGGGAAACACTGCTCCAGACTATACAGATGGAGTTCATGAAGTCTTTCCCGATACGTTTTATGCTTAAGACCTTCCACCATTCTTGTAGCCCGTCTTTGGACCCGATCAATTTTATCAATGTATCAATTTATCAAGACCAGGAGCATATGTGCTGAAGGCAGGCCTGCGCACAAACCAGGGTGACCGGTAGTGGCCATATGGGAAAACCCACCTCTGTCCCTAATCACTCTCCATTCTGCGTACCTTAAGAATTACCAGTCGCTATCCGAGTCTATCCAGGTCTTTGCAAGTCACTGTAGATTCACTGACTGAAGAAGATGAAGACCGATTGGAGAGTATGACTGACAAGCGGTCAGGACTTGCAGTTCTCAAGATGAATACCTTGCCTGAGACTTAAGATGTTTTATTTATGGCCTCACCTATTTTAGGCTGCCGTCCTATACACTATAGCCCAAATGAGTCCCATTAAGAAGGCTGGGTAGACATGTGCAAATTCACGTTCCCATTATCCTTCGGAAGGAAAACGCTGACACAAAGTCCATCTTTCCGAAGGACATTTATTGGGCAACGTACCAATCAACTCAAGAAGAACTTCTGAAGCCCTGCTAGAGTGTCCAGGAAGGGTCTTTGCATCAATCAGCAGAAATGTTTGATTAGTTAGAGCAACTCCCTTATGAAACCAGGTTGCAACGCCTTGGTCTCTTCAGCCTTGAAAGAAGCGTTTAAGAGGTGACTCGATCGAATTGTAATGTTAGCAAAAACTTCAGAAGAGAAGGATTTAGGGGTCGTGATTTCTGACAGTCTCAAAATGGGTGAGCAGTGTGGTCGGGCAGTAGAAAAAGCAAGTAGGATGCTTGGCTGCATAGCTAGAGGTATAACAAGCAGGAAGAGGGAGATTGTGATCCCGCTATATAGAGCGCTGGTGAGACCACATTTGGAATACTGTGTTCAGTCCTGGAGACCTCACCTACAAAAAGATATGGACAAAATTGAACGGGGCCAAAGACGGGCTACGAGAATGGTGGAAGGTCTTAGGCATAAAACGTATCAGGAAAGACTTCATGGACTCAATCTGTATAGTCTGGAGGACAGAAGGAAAAGGGGGGACATGATCGAAACATTTAAATTTTCTTAAATTGGGGTTTTTAAATTAGCTTAAATATTAGATTTGTTTACATTGTTTTATTATTGCTGTTGGCCGCCCTGAGTCTACGGAGAGGGGCGGCATACAAATCTGATAAATAAATAAACAAACAAACAAACAAACAAACAAATAAATAAATAAATAATTGTAAGCAGCTGGTACGACCAACTTACACAACAAATTGTTGGATGGGCAACAGCATAGCAATGTTTTCTTTAGGTGCCATGGGGCAGCTGTTCCAGGTTAGAGGTCAGAAAGACAGACTGGTGGAAACTCTATCGACTGTCCAGAAAACCTGATTTATTTTGCTTAATGGTAGGGCCAGTTGAACAAATATACATAATTGGCATATAGAATTCTCTTGTACCTGTTTAATAATTGAGGTTATGGAAGCTGAGGTAGCATTCCTGGCTCCAAAAACATCTAGTAGAACATGTTTCGGTGCCTTCAAGCAGGTGTGAGAGGGAAAGAAAAGGAAATTTGAATCTGAGAAAAGGAAGGAAGGGAGGAAGGAGGGAGGGAGGGAGGGAGAGAGGGAGGGAGGGAGGAAGGAAGGAAGGAAGGAAGGAAGGAAGGAAGGAAGGAAGGAAGGAAGGAAGGAAGGAAGGAAGGAAGGAAGGAAGGAAGGAAGGAAGGAAGGAAGAGCTCTGGATAGAATATTAACAAGTTTATTGAACCCGGTGTATTTCAGAATATTACTTTATGGATAGGTTTTATATTTGTTATTGCAAGCGACCCAAAAGAAGGCTGTGTAAGCTAAACATAATAAAGAGCAAATGCATTCTTTGGACAACTTTTGAGTAGACAGTTTGAATTAGCGACTCTTCCATCTGCAGGAAAAGTGATTTTTGCTCAACTGCAACTCTTCCTTATTTTTTTCTGTCTTTCTTTTTCTGTTATTTCCTTTCCTCCTTCCTTCCTGCCCCCCTGCCTTCCTGCCTTTTTCCTCTTTCCTTCTTTCCTCCCTCCCTTTCTTCTTTCCTTCCTATCTTCCCCCTCTTTTTCATCTTCTTCCCCTCCCTCCCTCTCCCTTCCTTCCTTCCTTCTTCCCTTCCTTCCACCTTCTCATCTTTCCTTCTTTCCTTCCCCTATTTTTCTCCTCCCTCCCTCCCCTCCCTCCCTCTCTTCTTTCCTTCCTTTCTTCCTCCTCTTTTTCTCCTCCCTCCTCTCCCTCCCTCCTTTCCTTCCTTCCTTCCAACTCTAATAAATAAATAATATAAATCGTAAAGACACAAGTAACAAGTTACAGTCATACAGTCATAAATAGGAGGAGATAGAAACATAGAAACATAGAAGATTGACGGTGTCTGCCCTTACACTATTTCTTGTATTTTATCGTAGGATGGATATATGTTTATCCCAGGCATGTTTCAATTCAGTTACTGTGGATTTGCCAACTATGTCTGCTGGAAGTTTGTTCCAAGCATCTACTACTCTTTCAGTAAAATAATATTTTCTCACATTACTTCTAATCTTTCCCCCAACTAATCTCAGATTGTGTCCCCTTGTTCTTGAGTTCACTTTCCTATTAAAACACCTGAACCTTATTTAACCCTTTAACATATTTAAATGTTTCAATCATGGGTGACATGAATGGGTGACAGGAATGAAGAGAATACTAATAGTAACAGTAATGCAGCCTTAGTGAAGAGTTTGACAGTGGTGAGGGAATTATTTGTTTAGCAGAGTGATGGCGTTCAGGGAAAAACTGTTCTTGGGTCTATGTCTAGTGCTCTGTAGCGACATTTTGAGGGTAGGAGTTGAAGTAGTTTATGTCCAGGATGTGAGGGGTCAGTAAATATTTTCACTGCCCTCTTTTTGGCTCATGCAGTATACAGGTCCTCAATGGAAGTCAGGTTGGCAGCGATAGTTTTTTCTGCAGTTCTGATTCTCCTCTGAAGTCTGTGTCGGTCTTGTTGGGTTGCAGCACCAAACCAGACAGTGATAGAGATGCAGATGACAGACTCAATGATTCCTCTGTAGAACTGTATCAGCAGCTCCTTGGGCAGTTTGAGTTTCCTGAGTTGGCGCAGAAAGAACATTCTTTGTTGTGCTTTTTTGATGATGTTTTTGATGTTAGGTGACCATTTTAGGTCTTGAGATATGATAGAACCCACAAATCTGAAGGTCTCTACTGTTGATACTGTGTTGTCTAGTATTGTGAGAGGTGGAAGGATGGGAGGGTTTCTCCTAAAGTCTACCACTATTTCTACAGTTTTGAGTGTGTTCAGTTCTAGATTTTTCTGGTCACACCACGAGGCTAGTTGTTCAACCTCTATTCTCTGTTCTATTCTACCACTATTTCTTCAGTTTTTAGTGTGTTCAGTTCTAGATTCTTCTGGTCACACCACGAGGCTAGTTGTTCAACCTCCCATCTGTATGCAGTTTCATCATTGTTTCATTTATTATTTTATTTATTATTTAGATTTGTATGCCGCCCCTCTCCACAGACTCGGGGCGGCTCACAACAAAATAAAACAATTCATGACAAATCTAAATTATAATTTAAAATATTTAAAAAAAAAACCATTTACTAAGCAAACATACATACAAACATACCATGCATAAATCGTATATGCCCGGGGGGAGATATCTCAGTTCCCCCATGCCTGACGACAAAGGTGGGTTTTAAGGAGTTTACGAAAGGCAAGGAGAGTAGGGGCAGTTCTAATCTCTGGGGGGAGCTGGTTCCTGAGAGTCGGGGCCGCCACAGAGAAGGCTCTTCCCCTGGGGCCCGCCAACCGACATTGTTTAGTTGACGGGACCCGGAGAAGGCCCACTCTGTGGGACCTAATCGGTCGCTGGGATTCGTGCGGTATTGTAAGAGGTGGTAGGATGGGAAGTTGACACCCTACTCCCTTCTTTATGTCAGATATTGTCATATTCTGTTACAAACTTGTCTGGAAGCTTCCTCACTTAACGATTTAAGAAAAGAAGACGAATGCAGCCGTTGCAAGAAAGGTCTTCTACAGGCAGCACCGAATAAATTCTGCCTTGGATCGTTGATCTGACCCCATCTTGCTAGGTTTCACTCTTTTAGGGCAGGGAAGCCTCAACCTTGAGAAAGTAACACCTTGTTCCTGAGTGTCTTGGCACAAGCCCTGTTTTCATGTTATACCTGCCCTGTCACAACAGGTTTTGTTCACCCCTCAGGGTCAGCCGAGCTTTTTGAACATCAAGCTGTCATCTCGGGGCATTGTCAGGAGTGTTAGCAACAGGCTGCCCGTTCACATTCCACAACAATTATGGGAGTCGGTGATGAACGAGCCGGTTTCAGAGGCAGCCGCGGGATCCCTACAGGTGGAATGACCTTCGGAATAAAGCCATGTTTGTTTGACTAAAGAAGGGCCCGGAGGACTACGGAAATGATTCTAGGGTGGACGGGAGGAGGTAAGCCCCCAGATATAGAGAGGTGTGTGTGTGTTTGTGCATATATATAAACTTTTATTTCAGATAAATTATTATTAATAATAATAATTAGGAATTATTATATAGAGGGTTTCCTGCTTGACCACGGGGTCGAACTAGAAGACTTCCAAGGCCCCTTCCAACTACTGTTATTTTATTCTATTCTATTCTATTCCATTTATTCTATTCCATTCCATTCCATTCCACTCCATTCAATTCTAATTCTGTTCTGTTCTGTTCTGATCTATTCTAATTCTAATTCTAATTTTAATTCTAATTCTATTCTACTCTACTCTGTTCTAATTCTGTTCTAATTCTGTTCTAATTCTATGCTATGCTATGCTATGCTACTCTGTTCTATTCTAATTTTTTTCAGAAGGAAAAGGGGGGACATGCTCGAAACATTTAAATATGTTAAAGGGTTAAATAAGGTTCAGGAGGGAAGTGTTTTTAATAGGAAAGTGAACACAAGAACAAGGGGACACAATCTGAAGTTAGTTGGGGGAAAGATCAAAAGCAACATGAGAAAATATTATTTTACTGAAAGAGTAGTAGATCCTTGGAACAAACTTCCAGCAGACGTGGTTGGTAAATCCACAGTAACTGAATTTAAACATGCCTGGGATAAACATATATCTATTGTAAGATAAAATACAGGAAATAGTATAAGGGCAGACTAGATGGACCAGGAGGTCTTTTTCTGCTGTCAGTCTTCTATGTTTCTATGTTTCCATTCCATCCCATCTCACTCCACTCCACTCTACTCTACTCTACTCTACTCTACTCTACTCTACTCTACTCTACTCTACATTACTTTATTCTACTCTATTCTAACCAAGCAAGAAAAGGGATTGGCTACAGAAGGATTGACTCAACTACTCTCAGAAAGTTTTGTTGAGTTGCATAAACTTCATAGCTAAGTTAATGCACATAGAATTGGAGCCTAGGTGAATGGAAGCCTTCTGATGAACAAGAAAAAGGAAAGAGAACAACAAACAACAACAACAACCAATATATGCAGGCACCAATCTGCCAGAGTTAAATGTCAGAGATCAATACTTCTCAGTCAGAATGAAAACTTGCCTACATGGTATTATTTAGAGCCTGGTTCGGCTTTTACCTCCACTAATAATTACTGGGCTGATCTTTGCATTTAGGAAGGTAACCTCAGCACAGCATATGCATTAAAATAAAATAATAATTTTTTAAAATACACACACACACTCAGCCAGATATGCATACATTTAGACACAGCTGCTTTTGCTGAAGTTTGTATAAACCTTATAGCTCCCGCTGCCTTAAGAAAGTTCAAAAGATTCTTAAGTATCCATCTCCCTTTTTTCAACTACAGTGATACCTTATCTTACAAACGCCTCATCATACAAACTTTTCGAGATACAAACCCGGGGTTTAAGATTTTTTTGCCTCTTCTTACAAACTATTTTCACCTTACAAACCCACCACCGGTGCTTGGTTGCCCCACCTCTGGACTTCTGTTGCCAGTGAAGAACCCCGTTTTTGCGCTGCTGGGATTCCCCTGAGGCTCCCCTCCATGGGAAACCCCACCTCCGGACTTCCGTGTTTTTGTGATGCTGCAGGGGAATCCCAGCAGGGAAATCCCAGCAGGGCAAAAAAGGATGCTTCATTGGCAATGGAAGTCCGGAGGTGGGGTTTCCCAGTGAGGGGAGCCTCAGTGAAATCGCAGCATCACAAAAACACAGAGGTCCGGAGTTGGGGTTTCAAGGACTTCGGTGTTTTTGCGATGCTGCGATTTCACTGAGGCTCCCTTCGCTGGGAAACCCCACCTTTGGACTTCCATTGCCAATGAAGCGCTCATTTTTGCAATGCTGGGATTCCCCTGCTGGGATTCTCCTGCAGCATTGCAAAAACACAGAATTCCGGTGGTGGGGTTTCCCATGGAGGGGAGCCTCCAGCAGCGAAAAATGGGTGCTTCGGCTGGCAAAAGGGGTGAATTTTGGGCTTGCACACATTAATCGCCTTTCCATTGATTCCTATGGGAAACGTTGTTTCGTCTTACAAACGTTTCACCTTAAGAACCTCGTCCCGGAACCAATTAAGTTTGTAAGACAAGGTATCACTGTATTACCATTTGGCAACTGGTACAGGGCAATAAAAACAAGGACAAATAGGCTGAAAACCAAATTCTATCCCAGAGCAATAACTACACTGCTCAAAATAAATAAATAAAGGGAACACCTAAACAACACAATATAACTCCAAGTAAATCAAACTTCTGTGAAATCAAACTGTCCACTTAGGAAGCAACACTGATTGACAATCAATTTCACCTGCTGTTGTGCACATTCAACTTTGCCCAGAACAAAGTATTCAATGAGAATATTTCATTCATCTATCTATCTATCTATCTATCTATCTATCTATCTATCTATCTATCTATTATCTATCTATCTATCTATCAATCAATCAATCTATCTATCTATCTATCTATCTATCTATCTATCTATCTATCATATATCTATACACACACACACACAAATCCCTACATATACATCTACTGCTCAAAAAAATAAAGGGAACACTCAAATAACAGATCGTAGAACTGAACGAATGAAATATTCTCATTTAATATTTCATTTGCACAACTATTCCATTTGCACAACAGCATGTGGAATTGATTGTCAATCAGTGTTGCTTCCTAAGTGGACAGTTTGATTTCACAGAAGTTTGATTTACTTGAAGTTATATTCTGGGTTTTTTTAAGTGTTCCCTTTATTTTTTTGAGCAGTGTATATTAGCTTTTGAAAATCTTTTTGAACCTTGAGTATTTTTTCATTTTTTTACTTTCTGAAAATGTTTTTTTAACTCTGGGTATTACATTTTTTTTAACCTTTTAAAATTGCTAATTGTTTGTATTCCTCTGTTCTTCTGTTGGTCTATGACCCTAATAAAGGTTTGATTGATTGGTACGAGTCCATGGAAAAGAAGACCTTCCACCAGCCCCCTTTTTCTCCATAATGATTAGCTGCCCTTCCCTGTCTCCATCGAGTGACAGTATGCAGAAATTGATGTCCTCCAGATGTTTTAGACTTCAGCTAGTCCCCATAATTCCCATCACCCAACATGGTCCTCCCCAAGAAGCTGTGAGAACCATGGTCACGATTTCAGAATGGCACCAGGCGGCCTCCCCTGAAATTAACATAAATCTTCTCCCCACCTCCTCCAGACATACTACAGGGAGGAAGGAGATGAAGAGATCAGCAATCTTCTGTTGACCATAAAGGGTTGACTGCATAGTTCCCTCTAAGCTGAGCAGTGAGCAATGGCTCACTTAAAAATCATCATCAACTCAGAGTTTTTCAAACCTGCCCAGAAGCCGAGAGGGAACGAGTGAGAGGGAAGGAGAGAGAGAGGAAGAGAGGAAGAGAGAGAAACAGATAGAAAAAAGAGAGGAAGGAAAAGAGAAAGAAAAAGAATGGGAGTAAGGAAGAGAGAAAGAAAATCAAAATCTAGTTTGAAACTAGCTCAACTATTTAAGTGGCATTTTGATATCGATAGAGTTGCCCTATTATGAGCTCACTGTTATAGACACACAGTACAGTATTTTATTTTGAAATTCTCTGAGGCAAAACAGGGTGGGTTTTTTATTTGTTTGTTTGTTTATTTATTTATTTATTTATTTAATATTTCTGTGCCGCCCAGTCCCGAAGGGACTGCCGCTCAGACACTATACTTTTCCCGCCCCCCCCCCCCAAAAAAAAATTAGAGGGAACACTGGTTGACTGCAGTTTAGAACGGTGCAAAAGTCATGTAGAAGAGGTTTGTAAGACTCGCAAAGATCTACTCAAAATTAAAAGATACTTGTTGGAAACGCAAGAAACAAATGGGCACCCTTTTCCATATGTGGTGGTCCTGCCCCAAAATTCAAAATACAGTAATGCCTCGTCTTACGAACTTAATTGGTTCCGGAAGTAGGTTCGTAAGGCAAAAGGTTCGTAAGACGAAACATTGTTTCCCATAGGAAACAGTGTAAAAGCGATTAATGCGTGCAAAGGGGGGGGGGGGAATTGCAAAATGGCACTTCGCTGGGCGCTGCCGCCCAGCTGTCCCCTTTTAAAACAGCCAGGGGGCTTCTCGGTGTTCTCCCGAACGCCGAACCTGGAAGTTCGGGTTTGGGTTCCGGAGGCCGCCGAGAAGCACCCGGCTGTTTTAGAAGGTTACAGCCAGGTGGCTCCACCCAGCAGAGCGCCGTTTTTACGATCGGCGGCAGCGTTTTCAGCCGATCTGGAGGCTGGAAAGGAAGTGGGGGAATCCCAATAGGGAATTCCATGGGCGGAGCTTTGACGTCACGAAGACGTCCTTCCTGGAGGCCATGTTTGGAAACGACAACACTCTAAGCAAAAGCTTTATCTTATGATGCATATAATCACCGCTGCCAGAATTTCAATTGCGCAAATGTCGAAAAAAGAAACAAACCCCATCCAAAAACCTAATCATTAAAAAAATCTATAGATGCACAGAAATGGAAGAAATGACAAATGCAACCAAGGGAATAAGAACTAAAGAAACCAAAGAGATATGGCAAAAATGGCATGAATGGATCTGTAACAAAACCAAAACGTTGTAATACAGGGTATTGGTGCACATACAAATAACTTATGCCTACAATCATACTATGCCTCATTCTCTATTAATGTATATAGCTTACTAAATACATAGAGTTATGAAATACAATTTCCAAATGTAATAGAAACGGAATATGATCTGTTCAAGTATATACGTGAAAAACTTTTTTCTTATATCAATAAAAGACTTTTAAAAAAAGAAGAGGTTTTTTTTAAAAAAATCTTAAGTTTCTACATATAAGCATAGAAAGAAAAGAAAAAAAAATTAAACAAACACAACATACAAAAAGAAAAGAAAGAAAAAACATGATAAACAGACAAATGAACATATAAACTTAACCAACATATAAAACATATTCAGTTTAAGTAGTGTTCATATAGTTATTTGCTTATCATCAATTAATATTTTCTTTCACTACGTACATATATTTATTTGTCATATAGAAGACATAATTTGTCAACCATATGGTTGACCATCACTATCAAGTGACTGAATATTAGGTATTTGGATCGAGTGTGTGGAATTGTGGGTTTGTTTTCTTTAGTTCTATATCCATTTATGGTGCAATGTTTCTATATTTTCAATTTATTTGGGTATTTATTTTCTGTTTGAGCCATTTGTACCAATTTCCCCATGTTTTGTAGAATTCAGATTTATCTTTTTCCTGTAATGCCAAAGTCATTTTGGTCATTTCTGTACACTAAAGAAACTTAATTCATCCAAGGGCATGGGGTGAGGTATCATCAATATGCCGATGATACCCAGCTGTACATCTCCACCCCATGTCCAGTCAACGAAGCAGTGGAAGTGATGTGCCGGTGTCTGGAGGCTGTTGGGGTCTGGATGGGTGTCAACAGACTCAAACTCAACCCTGATAAGATGGAGTGGCTGTGGGTTTTGCCTCCCAAGGACAATTCTATCTGTCCGTCCAAGGCCCTGGGGTGTGGGAATTATTGACCCCCTCAGAGAGGGACCGCAACTTGGGCATCCTCCTCGATCCACAGCTCACATTAAGAAACATCTTTCAGCTGTGGCGAGGGGGGGCGTTTGCCCAGGTTTGCCTGGTGCACCAGTTGCGGCCCTCCTTGGACCAGGAGTCACTACTCACAGTCACTCATGCCCTCATCACCCCAAGGCTCGACTACTGTAACACTCTCTACATGGGGCTACCTTTGAAAAGTGTTCAGAAACTTCAGATCATGCAGAATGCAGCTGCGAGAGCAATCATGGGCTTCCCCAAATATGCCCATGTCACACCAACACTCCGCAGTCTGCATCAGTTTCCGGTCACAATTCAAAGTGTTGGTTATGACCTATAAAGCCCTTCATGGCACTGGACCAGAATATCTGCGAGACCGCCTTCTGACACACAAATCCCAGCAGCCGGTTAGGTCCCACAGAGTTGGCCTTCTCCAGGTCCCGTCGGCTGGTGGGACCCAGGGGAAGAGCCTTCTCTGTGGCGGCCCCAACCCTCTGGAACCAGCTCCCCTCAGAGATCAGGACTGCCCCCACCCTCCTTGCTTTTCGTAAACTTCGTAGAATCCACCTCTGCCATCAGGCATGGGGGAACTGAGACATCTCCCCTTGCCTATGTAGTTTTATGTATGGAATGTTTGCGTGTATGTTTTTATATAAGGGTGGTTTTTTTCAGGTTTTTAATGTAAAATTGTTATTTTAGACTTAATATTAGATTTGTCATTGTATACTGTTTTATCACTGCTGTGAGCCGCCCCGAGTCTGCGGAGAGGGGCGACATACAAATCTAATAAATAATAATAAATAATAATTAATTATAAAGTTTAAAGTTGTAGGGGCTGTTTCTATTTTCCAATCCTGTGCAAACAACAGTCTTGCTGCCATTATAATATGAAGGGTTAAGTATTTATCTTCATTTTTAAATTTCTGCCTTGCAATACCAAGAAGGAAAAGTTCGGGTTTTAAAAGGATTGTCTGTACCAAAGGTTGCTCTAGATAACTTTTGATTTTGCACCAAAACTTTTTTGCCGCTGGGCAAGTCCGCCAAAGCTTTGAGAACTCTCCCTGCAAACTCTACCCCACAGCAGAGTCAATCTGTGGGGCATTTTTAATCATTTAAAGAAAACTCTGGACCAATTTGTGCATTTGAAAACTAAGGGAAGGCTTCCTCTCGCACAAATAACCGAGCAGTGTTTCCCACCCTCGATGGAATTAAGTTGAAGGCAACCTTGTCAAATCAGAAATTTCTCCCCAGAGGCATAACAAGCAAAAGGGAGTAGACTTATGCTTCCCCGTTCACCCCCTGACCCCATAACATCGGTGGAATCTTGAATGCCAGCGATGATCCTGATTCTGGTGTCACCTCTGGCCTTGGATGTAACTGAAACATTTGCTCGGATTCGCACAATTTGAGTCCTGAAAAGTGTAGCCATGGCCTTGGGCAAAAGCCAGACAGTGATATATCAAAGGGGTATCAAAATCGGGTTTATTTTATTTATTTATTGTTAGAGTTGAAAGGGACCATGCAGGTCATCAAGTCCAACCCTCTGCCTGAGAAGGAATCCTAAAGCACCCCATCCAAGTGGCAGTCCAATCTCCTCTTGAAAGTGTCCAGAGTTGGGGAGTTCACAACCTCCACAGGCAGGTTGTTCCAATGGTTGATTGCTCTGACCATCAGGAAGTTCTTCCTTCCTTCTAGGTTCAATCTCTCCTTGGTCAGCTTCCAGCCATTGTTCCTCGTCTGGCCCTCTGGTGCTCTGGAGAATAGAGTGACCCCCTCCTCTCTGTGGCAACCCCTCATATACCTGTATACAGCTGTCATGTCCCCTCTGGCCCTCCTTTTCTCTAGGCTATCCATGCCCAGTTCCCGCAATCTCTCTTCGTAAGTCTTGGTTTCAAGTCCCCTAATCATTTTGGTTGCTCTTTTCTGCACCTTCTCCAGAGTTTCAATGTCTCTTTTGAAGTGTGGTGACCAGAACTGGATGCAGTACTCCAGATGTGGTCTGACCAGGGCGTAGTAGAGTGGTATTAATACTTCCCTGGTCTTGGAGTGTATCCCTCTGTTGATGCAGCTGAGGATTGTGTTGGCTTTTTTGGCCGCTGCTGCACATTGCTGGCTCATGTTTAGTTGATTATCCACCAAGACTCCAAGATCTCTTTTGCAGTTACTGCTGCTAAGTGGGGTTTCTCTCAGGCTGTATGTGTATCTAAGTTTTTTTTTACCAAGGTGAAGGACTTTGGTCTTGTTGACGCTGAACATCATGTTGTTAGTGTGGGCCCATAGTGTTAATCTGTCTAGATCTTTCTGTATTTTGAGCCTCTCATTGTCACTCATCAATGCTCTGTTTTCAGCCATGACAGTCAGCATGGATGGCTGAGGAGGTCATCGCAATGGCATGAAGGCAAGAGTCCAACAGTTGGGTGTCAAGCCAAGCACCATGAAGAACGGAGGGAAATATCGCCAGGTAACCAGAGGAAAAGCTTTTGGAAAGACCCAAAGGGGTTTGGAAAAGGGAGGATACAGCCCACATCCAGGCTAATGGTGCAAATCCCATGAGGAATGGGTCAGAAATCTCTTGGCTTGTTTATTTCCTTGGCAAAGCATCCCATTGTTTACTCATTTCTGGCCTCTAGGGTCCCACACGCTTGCTACTCACCCATGAGAAAAGTCTTGTTTCTGGTCAAGGACGATGTTTGTAGCTCAGGTTTTAAGAGCGAGGTTCTTGGTACTCTCTGAGCTTGATGGGTTCTTGCAGATGTTTCATGAAATGGCTCCTCTTCCTCTCTTCCTCCTTCTCCCCCTTCTCTTTCTCATTCTCTTCCTCCTCCTCCTGCCCATCCTTCCTCTTCTTCTTCACTATGATATGTAAAATCAAATCAACTTTTTTCTCCTCTTTCTCTTCCTCCTCCTCTTCTCCTTCTCCCTCTCCTTCTCCTCTTTTTCTTCTCCTTCTCCTCCTCCTCCCTCTCGCCCTTCCTCTTCTTCTTCACTATGGTATGTAAAATCCAATCAACTTTTCTCTCCTCTTTCTCTTCCTTCTCCTCTTCTCCTTCTCCTCCTCCCTCTCCTCTTTTTCTTCTCCTCTTCCCTCTACTCCCTCTTTCTCTTCTTCTTCTTCACTTCTCCTTTTCTGCTCCTTCTCTCCTTCTCTTTCTCCTTCCCCTTCTCTTTCTCCTCCATCACCTCTTCTCATGTCCCCCTCTCTTCTTCACTATGATATTAAAACTCCAATCAACCTCTTTCTCTTTCTCTTCCTTCTCCTCTTCTCGTCCTCCTTTCCTTCTTTTTCTTCTTCTCCTCCCCCTCTTCCTGTCCCTCCCGCTACCCTTCCTCTTCTTCTTCACTTCTCCTTCCTCCTCTTTCTTTTCCTCCTTTACCTTTCCTTCCCCTCTTCTCCCTCTCTTTCTCCTTCCCCTCTTTCTTCCTCTCCTTCTCCTCCTTCACCTCTTATCCCATTCCCTTCTTCTTCCTCTTCACTATCATATGTAAAATCCAATCTACCTCTTTCTCCTCTTTCTCCTCCTCATTTATCCTTTTCCTACACCTCTTCTCCTTCTCCCTCTCTTTCTCCTCCTCCTTCTATTTCTTCCTCTCCTTCTCCTCCACCACCTCTTATCCCATTCCCTTCTTCTTCCTCTTCACTATCATACGTAAAATCCAATCTACCTCTTTCTCCTCTTTCTCCTCCTCATTTATCCTTTTCCTACACCTCCTTTTCTCCTTCTTCCTCTCTTTCTCCTCCTCCTTCTCTCCCCATCCCTTCCTCTTTTCCTTCGCTATGACATGTAAAACCTAATCTACCAAATAGATTCCCATGCTGGCAATTTGCTTTCTCCCACAGATATGTGGTCTTCTATTGCACACACACAAGAGCCGTGTTTGCGAATGTCCCCTCTTGGCGCACCGAGGCCCTGGGCTCCTGTTGAGCTGACAGCAATGGCACTAATGCTAATGACTTTTGATTATTTGGATCAGTCATTAAATTAATAAGCCCATCTCCAAATTAGCATGGCGGCTTCAGCCAGTGAAAATTTCATCAGATCGCCTTCATTATTTCAGACGGGGTGCGCTTTTGCCGAAGTAGCTTCGGGAGAGAAAAACACGATCCTCGTTTTCGATAATTTCATCACTTGGTTGCCGGACCATGAAGACATCAGTGTGATTAAGTTCTTCCACCCACTCTGGGAGAAACAGATGATGGGGGAAGGAGGGTTGATGTTTGTACAAGAGTTTGACCCCTAATTAAACCAAACTCATATTTGTTTTACAGTTCTGTTTATCTTCCCTTCTCAGAGGTTGGGACTGCAGGGCTGAATAATAGAATAGCTGAATAGTTGAAAAGGAACCTTGGAGGTCTTCGAGTCGCTTTTCATTGAATAGTTTGCAAGTGCAAATTATTTCTCCCCTGGCTCTCAGTTTATCTTCCCACCCAAGAGGAAGAGAAGGAACCACTGGTCAGAGGCGAGATGGTGCAGTGGTTAGAGTGCAGCACTGTAGGGCAGGCTACTTCAGCTATGTGCTAGTTGTAGTTCAGCAGTTCAAATCTCACCAGGTTCAAGGTTGACTACTTCCTTCGTTCCTTCTCTCCTTCCTTCCTTCCTTCCTTCTCTCCATTTAAGGCCAGGTCAAGGCAAGATCCCGCCTTCCTTCCTTCCTTCCTTCCTTCCTTCCTTCCTTCTCTCCATTTAAGGCCAGGTCAAGGCAAGATCCCGCCTTCCTTCCTTCCTTCCTTCCTTCCTTCCTTTCCTCAATTCAAGGCCAGATCAAGGCAAGATCCTTCCTTCCTTCCTTCCTTCCTTCCTTCCTTCCTTCCTTCCTTCCTTCCTTGCTTACTTACTTACTTAATTACTTACTCAAGGTTGACTCAGCCTTCCATCCTTCCAAGATGGATAAAATGAAAACCCAGATTGCTTGGGGCAATTTTATGATTCTGTAAACCGCTTTAGAGAGGGCTGTAAAAGCACTATGAAGCAGTATATAAGTCAACGTGCCATTGCTCTTCCTTCCTTCCTTCCTTCCTTCCTTCCTTCCTTCCTTCCTGACTCAAGGTTGACTTAGCCTTCCATCCTTCCGAAATGGGTAAAATGAAAACCCAGATTGCTGGTGGCAATATTATGATTCTATAAACCACTTAGAGAGAAGCTGTAAAAGCACTATGAAGCGGTATATAAGTCTCAATGCTATTGCTATTGTTAAGGCAAACTGTTTTAGCATCTATTCCGTGTGTATCATCCCCAGTTATGAGAGGCAGGGTAAATAACACCCCCTTCTTTATCTCCAAGCCCAAGAAAGCTTATGCTGAAATGGTCTTCAAGAGGCATCATCCTCAATTCTTCACTCCCTTCACCTGTGGTCCATGTGACTTTTCTTAACCTGATCATAACGGTATAACTTGCAATAAAAACCCCCAAACCCTGGATATTCCTTTTTCCCCCTCCTCTCCTAGCCTGGAGGGAGTAGGACCTTTTGATTGTTGTTCGGAAGACCTTTAAACATGACACGCTCTGTTGGCGAACCCTTGGATTCAAGGAGACAGATACCACCGGTAACCTTCTCAAACCCTCCCGCACGATCTCAACTACCCACCTTCCCCAAAAGAGCTCCGCAATAGATCAACGTCAACCGCGATTAGCCGTTTTTTGGCACGGCTGCTCATTTGCAAGGCCCGTGTGCCAGCCTGAATAATTGAACCAACGTCTTTAAGCAGCCACAGCAGGCCAGCTGTAGGTTAAAAGCATAAGAGATGCTAAGGGAACAACATCCATCAAAAGCTGTAGGCTACAGCTTCTCAACTCAGCCACCGCCGCCCTCCCTTCCCCACCCGCCCGAAAGGTCGACAGCCCCCCAGCATGGAGCAGGGTAACATGTTAATAGAGAGAAGAAAAAGGATATTGGAAACATATTCTCAGGGCTTGGAGCACTTTTCCAAAAAACAAAACAAAACTAGAGAGTTAGAACTTGTCAAAGCCAAGCAGGGAAGCAACTTTTACAAGTCACGGTCGAGAAGGAGGGTAATGAAGACATCAGGCCAAAACAGCAGGACAAGGGATTTTTTTTACTGTCAAGCAGTGGTGGGCTCCTATGGGTATGGCTAGGTACGCAGAACCGGTAGAAAAAGTTTGGTCAGGTACACAGAACTGGTACAAAAAGTTTGGTCAAGTACACAGAACCGGTAGAATAAGTTTGGTCAGGTATGCAGAACCAGTAGAAAAATTTTGAATTTTTTTCCTTTGTTCCCCTTCTGGGTTCTGGGTATGTTTTTCTGAATTGGAATAAATGGAACGGGTCCAAAGACGGGCTACAAAAATGGTGGAAGGTCTTAAGCATAAAACGTATCAGGAAAGATTTCATGAACTCCGTCTGTATAGTCTGGAGGGCAGAAGGGAAAGGGGGGACACGATCGAAACATTTAAATATGTTAAAGGTTTCAATAAGGTTCAGGAGGGAAGTGTTTTTAATAGGAAAGTGAACCCAAGAACAAGGGGGCACCATCTGAAGTGAGTTTGGGGAAAGATCAGAAGCCACGTGAGAAATTATTATTTGACTGAAAGAGTAGTAGTTTCTTGGAACAAACTTCTAGCAGACGTGGTTGCTAAATCCACAGTGACTGAATTGAAAGATGCCTGCGATAAACATATATCCATCCTAAGATAAAATACAGGAAATAATATAAGGGCAGACTAGATGGACCAGGAGGTCTTTTCTGCCATCTGTCTTCTATGTTTCTATGAATGAGGTTGAATGTGTATAATTTTAGAAGAGCTCTGTGTGTGTGTACATATACATACACTTTATATAGTATTTGTGCGCCTGTGTGTAATATGTATGTACACATATGGCATATATACATAGAATTAAATAGTATATTTTGGATGTTCAGTCTTAGTAAATAGAGAGGGAAATTGTATCTCTTTGAGGAGAGGAGAGGCCAGGCACCCTATAATAATAATAATAATAATAATAATAATAATAATAATAATAATAGTAGTAATAGTAATAGTAATAGTAATAGTAATAGTAAGTACACATATATCATATATACATAGAATAAAATAGTATATTTTGGATGTTCAGTCTTAGTAAATAGAGAGGGAAATTGTATCTCTTTGAGGAGAGGAGAGGCCAGGCACCCTATAATAATAATAATAATAATAATAATAATAATAATAGTAATAGTAATAGTAATAGTAATAGTAATAGTAATAGTAATAGTAATAGTAATAGTAATAGTAATAATAGTAATAATAGTAATAATAGTAATAATAATAATAATAATAATAATAATAATATTAATAATAATATATTAGATTTGTATGCCGCCCCTCTCTGAAGACTCTAACCCTAACCCAAACCCTTGATGTGACTGACGTCAAGTTGGCCACCTTTAAGCCAGTCACATGACCTTCAAGCCACTCCCCTGGTCACATTGGTCAAGCCACTCCCACCTGGTCACATGGCCAGCAAGCCACACCTTCTCAATTTCTGCTAATATTTTTGCTTCTGCACATGCTCAAAAGCAAAAAAAATCCCGGAATTTCCTACCTGGACGGAGCCCTGGATTGTGTAAGCAGCAGCCCGTCACTGCCTGTACTCATATAAATAAAGTCTCGACTTCTATCAGAGGACACGGGTGGAGAGATTCTAGGCGGAATAACAGACAGAAAAAGGAAACGGACATCGTATATAACGTGCCGGGAGAGTTTTCCCATCTCAAAGCGAGAACTCCCTTCGGATTACTGACTCCCCAACAGCCTTTAAAACCATTTTCTCCTCTAATCCATTATTTCCTGCAGAATTTCTTTAAAAAAAAAAAAAAAAAAAGCTGGCAGTACGTGATTTCAGACCAAAGCTTTTCAGATCCCATCAAGGAAGGCCATATTTCCCTCACCTGCCCCCAACCCACCCCCCACCCCAAATACCTGCTTGATATATAGCCCCTCGTCATTCCCAATGTCTAACCATCCTTTTCACTTTTGCCCATATGGTGGGTTGGAACGTGACATGGATTTATTTGATTAGGCAGGAAAGGAATGTACTCAAGTGGGGGGATTTGAGCGAGGTCACTAAATCACCAGGATAGGGGGGGGGTTCGAAAGTAGATGCCACCGGAGGGAATTGCAGGCGGAAAGGTAACCAGGGTGTAAAAGGTAAAGACCATCCATATAAACCTTTCCCCTGCATCTTCCATAAATCAAATGGCAGCCATTTTCTTTTACAGCTGCGATGCAGAGACAAGAGAAGGAAGGCAGACAGCTGGCCCTGTTCGAAGGTTGGGCTGGAGAAGACAAATTTTCAAAGGTCTGGCAAAGCCAACCTTGCCACAACCCGTGGGGAAAGAGAGGGGGGATTTGGAATGGCCGGTTGCAGTCGTTTCTGGATATCTTGAGATGGATCTAAAGAGAACTGATCGGGAAAAGAAAAAGGAGAGGTGAAGAGAGGAGAGGAGAGAAATTATAGGAGAGGAGAAAAGAGAAGAGAGGAGAAGAGAAATTATAGGAGAGGAGAGAAGAGAAGAGGGGGAAAGAGGAGAGGAGAGAAATTATAGGAGAGGAGAGGAGAAAAGAGAAGAGGGGAAAAGATGAGAGGAGAGAAGTGGAGAGGAGAGGAGAGGAGAAATTATAGGAGAGGAGAGGAGAAAAGAGAAGAGAGGAGAAGAGAAATTATAGGAGAGGAGAGAAGAGAAGAGGGGGAAAGAGGAGAGGAGAAGAGAAATTATAGGAGAGGAGAGGAGAAAAGAGAAGAGAGGAGAAGAGAAATTATAGGAGAGGAGAGAAGAGAAGAGGGGGAAAGAGGAGAGGAGAGGAGAGAAATTATGGGAGAGGAGAGGAGAAAAGAGAAGAGGGGAAAAGATGAGAGGAGAGAAGTGGAGAGGAGAGGAGAGGAGAAGAGAAATTATAGGAGAGGAGAGGAGAAAAGAGAAGAGGGGAAAAGAGAAGAGGAGAGGAGAGGAAAGGAGAGAAGAAAAGAGAAGAGGGGAAAAGAGGAGAGGATAGGAGAGGAGTGGAGAGGAGAGAAAAGAGAAAAGAGAAGACAAGAGAAATTACAGGAGAGGAGAGGATATCCCTCTCTCTTTCTCTCTCTCTCTCTCCCTCCCTCTCTCTCTCCCTCTCTCTCCCTACCTACTTACTGTATTTATCTACTGTATTTCTCTCTCTCTCTCTCTCTTTCTCCTGTCTCTCTCCTCCCCTCTCTCCCTCCATTCTTTAATTTGAAGCAAGAAACAATTATTCCCCTTTTGAAAAGGTAAGCACCACCATATATTTGTATCTATCCCCGTCTCTAATTGGAACTCATGGTTCCTTTGCAAGACAGGAGGAAAAAAATGCAATCATTTTTATATTAGCAGAGCAGGAAATTGATTTTAGATGAGGCACTAGGTACCGAATCTATAGAAGCTGCTCTGGAACATTAATGTACATCCTTTGAGCCATTTATCCAACATTAATGACCCTGACCTAAGAGTAGCTACACTCTCAACTTATATTGGATTCGCATTGTTTGGAAAAAGGCCCGCGGACTTGCTCCTAATCAAGGAGGATGCTTCTACCTGTACTCGCAGACAACAGATGCACTTTAAAAGAGAGAGAGAGAGAGAATTCAGAATGCCACGTATTGTAGAAAATGCTGGAGATGTACTGCTACCCTGGAGGAATCAGGGGCAAAATTTGTGGAGATATATATATATATATATTTGTAATGGGGGGGTTGGCTTGTTTGTGGGTTTTGATAAAGCAGGGGAGGAGTTAAAGTCATGGACTTTAATACAGTGGCACCTCCACTTACAAACTGAATTCCTTCCGTGACCAGGTTCTTAAGTAGAAAAGTTTGTAAGAAGAAGCAATTTTTTCCATAGGCATCAACGTAAAAGCAAATGATGTATGAGATTGGGGAAACCACAGGGAGGGCGGAGGCCTTGTTTCCTCCCAGGAGATTCCTAGAGAGGCCCCATGGAGGCTTCTCCCAGCCTTTTCCAGCCCTGTTTCCTCCCAGGAGATTCTTAGAGAGGCCCCACAGAGGCTTCTCTCCACCTTTTCCAGCCCTGTTTCCTCCCAGGAGATTCCTAGAGAGGCCCCATGGAGGCTTCTCCCGGCCTTTTCCAGGCCTGTTTCCTCCTAGGAGATTCCTAGAGAGGCCCCAATGGAGGCTTCTCCCAGCCTTTTCCACCCCTGTTTCCTCCCAGGAGATTTCTTGGCCTAGCAAAAATAACATAGAAACATAGAAGATAGGCACCTGGATCAGTACATAAGAATGTAAGAACATAAGAAGAGCCATGCTGAATCAGGCCAAAGGCCATCGAGTCCAGCGCTCTGTGTCCCAAAGTGGCCCACCAATTGTCCATGAGGATCTTGGGCAGAAAGAGAAGGCAATGGACCCCCAACAAATGGGACCCAAGGGAACCCTGCCTGCCCCAACCAACATAGAGGTGGCACTTGGACATCTGTTTCAATAACCACCCTACACTTGGCATCCATGACTCTATCCAATCCTGCCTTGAAGCTATCCAGGCTGACAGCTGTCACGACCTCTTCTGGAATTCCATAAACCAAGGACCCTCTGGGTGAAGAAATATTCCCCTTTATTTGTCCTCACTTTCTTACCTATGAAATTTAGGGAGGGGCCCCTCGTCCTAGTATTGTGTGATAGAGAAAAGCATTTTTCTCTATCCGCCTTTTCTATCCCATGCATGATTTTATACACTTCGATCAAGTCACTCCTTAAACACCATCTTTCAAGGCTGAAGAGACCAAGGCGTTGCAACCTGGTTTCGTAAGGGAGGGATTCCATTTTAGTGATGGGCGAACCCAAAGGTGTTCGGGTTCGGCAAGTTCGGATGAACTTTACGCAAAATTTGGCCGAACCCGAACTGAACCCGAACTCGAACCCGAATGGGAAATCCCTCCCATGAAGAGATTCCGGGGGCGGAGCTTTGACGTCACCGGCAGGTTGCTAAGGACGCCAAGGTGATCACTTCCTGGATTCCATGGAATCTAGGAAGTGATCACCTTGGCGTCCTTAGCAACCTGCCGGTGACGTCAAAGCTCCGAATGCCGAACACGACCCCAAACTTTGCCTGAATTTTGTCGCCAGGCATGGGGGAGTTAAGTTATCCTTTGCCCCTAGGCTATTACAAGTTATGCATGGTATGTTTGTGTGTATGTTTGGTTTTTTATAATAAGGGTTTTTTAGTTGTTTTTATTAATTGGATTGTTCATGTTGTTTTACCACTGTTGTTAGCCACCCCGAGTCTGCGGAAAGGGGCGGCATACAAATCCAATTAATAATAATAATACCCACAAACATACCATACATAAATTATATAGGCCCGGGGGAGATGTTTCAATTCCCCCGTGCCTGACAACAAAGGTGGGTTTTGAGAAGTTTACGAAAGGCAAGGAGGGTAGGGGCAGTTCTAATCTCTGGGGAGAGCTGGTTCCAGAGAGTCGGGGCCGCCACAGAGAAGGCTCTTCCCCTGGGGCCCGCCAACCGACATTGTTTAGTTGACGGGACCCGGAGAAGGCCGACTCTGTGGGACCTAATCGGTCGCTGGGATTCGTGCGGCAGAAGGCGGTCCCTGAGATATTCTGGTCCGATGCCATGAAGGGCTTTATAGGTCATAACCAACACTTTTGCCCTTTTTTGCACCTTTTCCAGTTCCATTCTATCCTCCTTGAGGAGCGGTGACCAGAACTGTACACAGGACTCCAAGTGTGGCCTCACCATCGATTTGTGCAGAGGCAGTACAACAGTACCTGGACGGGGTGGGGGGAGCCAAGTGACCCTGGATTGATGTCCAAAGGATTGCAAAACTGCACCGCAAGCAAGCCGAGTAGGAAGTGATTCTAGGTAGCCTACCCTTGCAGTACAATCCCCTCCCCGCATAGTAGCCAGCTCATCCATTTCGAAGAGTATTGAATTCAATTACATATTGCAAAGAAAACAAAATTCAGGGAAAGGGGGGGGGGGAGGGGGGGCAGGGGGGCAAATCTTCAGCGGGTGCAACCGGACAGAGAGACCACTACCAAGTTATCCGGCTTTACACCAGGAGCTTTCCTGGGTCCCCGAGCATCCATTCTCTCTTCTCATGTCATGTTGATGGATGATCGCTTCTTAATGTGGAAGAGATGAATTATGACAGCCTAATGTTGGGACAATTGATTAGGGTTTGTTTACTTTCTCTTTCTCCCCCACCCCCCCAATGGAAAGAAAAGCAAGGGAAGCAGTAATGTGTTCAGCGAGGGGAAAGAGGAAAAGAAAGAGAGAGGGGGAGAGGGAGAGAAAGAAAGAAAGAGAGAGGGAGAGAAAGAAAGAGAGAGGGAAAGAGAGAAAGAAAGAGAGAGGGAGAGAAGGAAAGAAAGAGAGAGGGAGAGAAAGAAAGAAAGAGAGAGGGAGAGAAAGAAAGAGAGAGAGATGGAGAGAAAGAAAGAAAGAGAGAGAGGGAGGGAAAGAACGAAAGAGAGAGGGAGAGAAAGAAAAAAGAGAGAGGGAGAGAAAGAAAGAAAGAAAGAAAGAAAGAAAGAGAGGGAGAGGGAGAGAAAGAAAGAAAGAGAGAGGGAGAGAAAGAAAGAGAGAGGGAGAGAAAGAAAGAGAGGGAGAGAAAGAAAGAAAGAGGGAGGAAGGAAGGAAGAGGGAATAGAGGAGGGAGGGAAAGAGGAAGAAAAGAAGGAAGGGGAGGGAGGGAAGGGAAGAAGGAACAGAGGATGGATGGAAAGATGGAGAGAGCGAAGGAGGGAAGGGAGGGAAGAAAGGAAGGAAAGAGAGTAAGAACACACAAGAGTGTCTACTCTAACAAAGCAGATTAGGGGTGTAGGAGAGCTATATTTCAGGGGCCACAGAGAAGAGTGAAGTAACCCAAGAGCTGGAAGGCACAACAAGAGGCAGAGTCTCATCAATCAGTAATCCAACCTTGAAGGAGAAATTCCCAGAGAAAAAGTAGTGAAAAGAAGGACTAAACATGACACGATAGAAGTGTTCCAATATTTGAGGGGTTGCCACAACGAAGTAGGGGTCCACCAGAAGGCAAGAGCAGAAACAATGGATGGAAACTGAGGAAGGAGAGAAGCAACCTAGAACCAAGGAGAAATGTCCTAACTGTGAGAACAATAAACCAGTGGAACATCTTGCCTCCAGAAGTATAGATACTCCATCACTGGAAGTTTTCAAGAAGACATTTGACAGCCTTCCTTCCTTTGTTCCTTCCTTCCTCCCTCCTTTCCTTCCTCCCTTCCTCTTTCCTTCCTTCCTCCCTTCCTTCCCTCCTCCCTCCCTCCCTTCTTCCTTCTTCTTCCCTCATTTCCTCCCTCTTCCTCCCTCCCTTTCTTCTTTCCTTCCTACTTTCCTTCCTTCCTCCCTCTTTCCTTCCTTCCTCCCTTCCTCCATTCCTTCCCTCCTCCCTCCCTCCCTTCTTCCTTCTTCCTCCCTCCCTTCTTCCTTCTTCTTCCCTCATTTCCTCCCTCTTCCTCCCTCCCTTCTTTCCTTCCTCCTTTCTTTCCTTCCTCCCTCTTTCCTTCCTTTCTCCCTTCCTCCATTCCTTCCCTCCTCCCTCCCTCCCTTCTTCCTTCTTCTTTCCTCCCTTCCAACTCTACATTCTGTACATACTATAGATTTTACTACAGGGGAGCCTGATTCAGAACAAACCAAAGATTTTTGGGCTGAGATCAAGCACATAGCAACAGGTTGAAAAGGAAGCGTAGTAACACACCGTGGTTGGCTGCAGATCTCGAACCAGAATTGTTTGTAATGGGAATAAACAACAGAGGGAGGACTTCCTCCTTCTCACAGACATGTCAACAAGGCTGGAGACAGCAGGCAGGGCAGTGACCAGGAGTGCCCAGACATGGGTGGACAGTGTGTGTAGATGGGACAGGAGATTATACCCCTTCTGTCACCGAGGACAGCTGTTTTTCTAATGGTCTGTTCCCTGGAAGAGGCCAGCTGGCTTTTATCAGCCTTTAAGAGCTGGGCTGAATTCTCACTTTGAGGTTTTGCATTGAGAAAGCCTTCATTTTTACTTTTTCTTTCCTCCTCCTCTTCCCTTCATCCTTTCCTTCTTTCTCCTTCTCCTTCTCCCTTCTCCTATATTATTAGTATCAATAATACAACACAGCAAATGCTGGGTTTCATATTTCATCACCATTCAGGCACTTCCCAAGCACCTAGGACTGTTGTTATGTTGTTATTGTTGTTGTTGTTGCTATTATTGTTATTAGTAGTATTGCATTTGTAGTTGTTTTAGTATTAGTGTTAATTTTAGTGTTAGTATTAGTGTTAGTATTAGTATTAGTATCCACTTGACAAAATCACCAATAGTCAATTACTTGGAACAGCTTACGTCCTGCGATGAGACCTTTAGTACCATCAAATGAAATGTCTCTCTATCCACCTCTGTCCATTCCTTTTTCTTTCTTTCTTCTCCTCCTTCTCCTCCTTCTCCTCTTCTGCCCTTCATCCTTCCCCTCTTTCTCCTCCTTCTCCTTCTGCCTTCTTCATTCTACTTCTATTGCTGTTGTTGTTATGACCATGATTATTAGCCACTTGAATCCCATTGGCATTGACAAAATCACCAATAGTCAATTGCAAAAGGCAGCTTGGAACAGCTTACTTACATCATGCAATGAGACCTTTAACACTAGCAAATGAAAAGTCTCTCTATCCACCTCCGTCTATTCCATTTTATTTATTTCTTTCTTTCTTTCTTTTTCTTTCTTTCTTTCTTTCTTTCTTTTTCTTTCTTTCTTTCTTTTTTCTTTCTTTCTTTCTTTTTCTTTCCTTCTTTCTTTTTTCTTTCTTTCTTTCCTTCTTTCTTTCTTTTTCTTTCTTTCTTTCTTCTCATTGTTCTCCTCCTCTGCATCCTTCCTCTCTTTCTCCTTCTCCCTTCTTCATTCTCCTTCTATAATAATAATAATAATAATAATAATAACAACAACAATAACAATAACAGTAATAATAATAATAATAATAACAACAACAACAATAATACAACACAGCAAACAAAATCACTATGCTGAATTTCGTATTTCATCCCCAGTCGGGCACTTCCCAAGCACCTAGGCCTGCGTGATGTAACAGCGAATTATGTATGCCGATCCCAGTAAAGAGGCCTTTTGCAGTTGACCGATGGAGATTTTGTCAATTCCAATGGTTTTCAAATGTCAACTAAGATTTTTTGGCACTGCACCCAGTGTGTCAAGGACCACTGTGTTGTGGTTCAGCCTGAGGCTGCTCAGGGACTGGCTGCGTCTTTGCTGGCTCCATGCCCGGAGGAGTATGACAGCGAAGAGGAGGGGGCTGAACAGTCGGATGGGGGAGAGGAAAGTCAGGAATGGGATGAAGGAGAACAGCATGAGAGCCCCAGGGGGGGGGGGCTCTCCCCAGCCAGTAGCTTGGAGTCATTAGGTGATGAAGCACAAGCTGTCATTGACATGCGACAGAGACGTTCAGATCAGAGAAAGGAGCAATTAAAGAAGTATTATCGGCACTGAATTAGGAACAGCTGGGCTTGGGTGTGGTCCTCCTTAGCAGGGTTTAAAAGGCAGGCAAGCCCTTGAAGCCATGTGGAGTGTTATCAGTTGGAGTTACGGTGTCCTGCTTTGTTCTCGACGTCTCTGTTCCTGGCTTCTGGCCCAGCAGTTTGGAAGACTCGTGGGAGGTGTAGGTCTGCTATCTACAGCCTCGTCTTGGCAGCAAGAATCCTGTATTGCTGCATGGACTTTTGTCTTCGTGGATATATTTGAAGATACAGCGTTTTCCTGTTTGTAAGGACATTTTCTGTTACCTGTGTTTTTCTTGAATTTTATAAACTGCCTTTGCCTTTTACCGGTGTGTCTGGCTTCTCTTTTTGGGTTGGTCTTGGCTTCCGGAGTGACCCAGACAGAACACACTGGGACCACTTTCATTGGCTTATGCCAGTCATTGCAGCTTGATTTTCATGTTTTCATTGTTGTTGTTGTTGTTGTTGTTGTTGTTGTTGTTGTTGTTGTTATTATTATTATTATTATTATTATTATACACTTGAACTCCATCGGCATTGACAAAATTACCAACAGTCAATTGCAAAAGGGTAGCTTTACTTGGAACAGCTTAAATCCTGCGATGAAATCTTTGGCACCATCGAATGAAATATCTATCTATCCACCTGTCTGTTCTTGGGAAGGACTCCGTAGAAAGGCAAAAAGGCCAAATCCAGTCTCCATGCCTGGATGGTTGTGCAATGAACCATAACTGATGGCCTACTATTACAGCTCCCAGATAACTGATTTCTTCCAGATACCTATTTCAGAGGCGCATACAGAAATATCCACAACTGTCCACATAGTTCTTGACAATTTGACTACAGTACAGAGTTGGGGATGAAGATGCAAAGAGATAGTAGATTGACATAGCGTCACAGAGTGAATCCTGTGAATTTTCCTAGTGGGGATCCAGTGGAATGCTTGGGGAGACCTTCCAAATTCTTGCCATTTCATAATGTTCTTCGTAATCCAGAACATGGTTGTTCCAAAAGTTGGTTTTTTTTTCAAGAGGAAACTGGATAATTTGTTTTTTTGTCCTTTGAAGGCCTTTCACTTCTCATCTAAGAAGCTTTTTTGGCTCTTCAGAGTCTCATCCAGAAGCTTCTTGGATGAGAAGTGAAAGGCCTTCAAAGAAAAAAACAGAAAGTCCAGTTGCCTCTTGAAGGAAGCATCTTTGGGACAACCATGTTCCATGGATGATGGAGAGTCTTCATAGATAAGTAGCAGATATGAGACCTCTTAAGGAGTGTGCAGAATGATCCTTGAGTTATCAAAGACACACACAAAGGAAAACATGGAATTCCACCAGATATCCAGGAGATATGAGTAATTATTCAGTCATACAAGACAGATGTGGCGAGGGGGGCGTTTGCCCAGGTTCGCCTGGTGCACCAGTTGCGGCCCTATTTGGACCGGGAGTCACTGCTCACAGTCACTCATGCCCTCATCACCTCGAGGCTCGACTACTGTAAAGCTCTCTACATGGGGCTACCTTTGAAAAGTGTTCGGAAACTTCAGATCGTGCAGAATGCAGCTGCGAGAGCAATCATGGGCTTTCCCAAAAATGCCCATGTAACACCAACACTCCGCAGTCTGCATCAATTTCCAGTCACAATTCAAAGTGTTGGTCATCACCTATAAAGCCCTTCATGGCACCGGACCAGGGTATCTACGAGACCGCCTTCTGCTGCACGAATCCCAGCGACCGGTTAAGTCCCACAGAGTGGGCCTTCTCCGGGTCCCGTCAACAAAACAATGTCATTTGGCGGGCCCCAGGGGAAGAGCCTTCTCTGTGGCGGCACTGGCCCTCTGGAACCAACTCCCCCCGGAGATTAGAATTGCCCCCACCCTCCTCGCCTTTCGTAAGCTCCTTAAAACCCACCTCTGCCGTCAAGCATGTGGGAACTGAGATATCCTTTTCCCCTAGGCCTTTACAATTTATGCATGGTATGTTTGTTTGTTTGTATGTATGTTTGGTTTTATAAATAAGGGTTTTTTAATTGTTTTAGTATTAGTTTTAGTATTGGATTTACATGATGTTTTGTACTATTGTTGTTAGCCGCCCTGAGTCTACAGAGAGGGGCGGCATACAAATCCAATAAATAATAATAAAAATAATAATATATTAAAGTGTATAAAATAGTGTTTACTTTAGAAATAGCAGTCAAGTTAAACAGTCAGTACCTCTCAATACAATAAAAATATTACAAACCTGTCTTTGACTTACATGTCAGACATACATTACAGCTTACAAATACATCAAACAAACATTGAACACACAGAGCTTACTACATCCGTCAATGTGAATCAGCAGAAAAAACAGAGAGAGGGAGACATGTTTGCTGGCTCCCTCTAGTGGCAATTTGCAGCACTGCCTCTTAAAGCTATAATACTTCAATACAAAGAAACATTCATTGTTAGCTTGTTTATGTACTGCCAACCCAACTGTTTGTACATAGTACCAACAAGACCCGACATTATTAAATGGCAAGAAGTCCAGTTGCCGCTCAAAAACACGCCTTTGGGATGACTGCTACTTGTTGGGTTCCTTGTTTGCTTGTTCTGGGAAGGAAGATTCTCAAATATTCAGACGGCAATTGAGCCATGGGAACTGGGCTTCTTTCCTTGTTGGTTTGGAAATGTTTTAGTGCTTGCTAAAGACCGAAGAACAGACAGGTTTGTCAATTTTCAGAGGACTCACTCTGCCCCCTGCAGGGCTCCTGAGAGATCACTTAAAGCCCCAAAGAGATAAATACAGCTTTGATGAATCACAGCTTTGGACAGAAGGAGGGAACTAAAAAGGAAAGAACTCAAACGAAGGCACAGATGCTCTAACCCAGTGATGGCGAACCTATGGCACGAGCGCCACAGGTGGCACGCACAGCCATATTGGCTGGCACATGAGCCGTTGCCCTAACTCAGCTCCAACAGCTGATTTTTGGTTTGATTTTTGGCTTTGGGAGGGCGTTTTTGACTTCCAGAGAGTCTCTGGACAGGGGCATTTTTATACTCCCTCGGCTTCAGGGAAACCTTTGCAGCCTGGGGAGGGTGAAACATGAGCCTACTAGGCCCACCAGAAGTTGGGAAACGGACTATTTCTGGCCTCTGGGGAGCCTCCAGGTGATGGAGGAAGCTGTTTTCGCCCTCCCCAGGCATTAAATTATGGGTGTAGGCATTCACGCATGTGCGATAGCAGGCGTGCAGGCTTTCTCAGCACCCGAGGAAAAAAAGGTTGGCCATCCCTGCCCTATACCATATCAGACAAATGATTGTCCAATCTTTAATTGGAAATCTCTAGTGGTGGAACATTCACAACATCTGGAGGCAAGCTGTTCCACTGGTTAATTTTTCTTGCTATTATTCATTCATTCATTCATTCATTCATTCTATTTTTATGCCGCCCTTCTCCTTAGACTCAGGGCGGCTTACAACATGTTAGCAATAGCACTTTTCAACAGAGCCAGCATATTGCCCCCACAATCTGGGTCCTCATATTGATGATTTGGTTTGGTTTGGTTTGGTTTGGTTTGGTTTGATTTATTGTTAGAGTTGGAAGGGACCATGCGGGTCATCAAGTCCAACTTCCTGCCTAAGCAGGAACTCTATAGCATCCCAGCCAAATGGCAGTCCAATTTCCTCTTTAAAATGTCCAGAGTATTGGAGTTCACAATGTCCGCTGGTAGGTTGTTCCACTGGTTGATCGTTCTGACCATCAGGAAGTTCTTCCTTATTTCCAGGTTGAATCTCTCCTTGGTCAGCTTCCAGCCGTTGTTCCTGGTACGGCCCTGCGGTGCCCTGGAGATTTGATTTGATTTGATTTTTATGCCGCCCTTCTCCTTAGACTAAGGGCGGCTTACAACATGTTAGCAATAGCACTTTTTAAACAGAGCCAGCATATTGCCCCCCACAATCCGGGTCCTCACTTGACCCACCTTGGAAGGATGGAAGGCTGAGTCAACCTTGAGCCGGTGATGAGATTTGAACCGCCGACCTGCAGATCTACAGTCAGCTTCAGTGGCCTGCAGTACAGCACTCTACCTGCTGAGCCACCCCGGCTCTGTTAGTAAATGTCTCTTTCGTTCTAGGTTGCTTTTGTCCTCGATTACTTTCCATCCATTGCTTCTGGTCCTGTCTTCTGATGGAGGATAAATTGACCAGCTCTTTTTTTTATGGCAGTGCTCAAATATTGAAACACTGCTATCATGTCATCTCTACTTCTCCTTTTCATTAGACTTCTTTTTTGCAAGTCAAACTAGGGATTTACCTCCGTGACAACTTAATTGGTGTTCGATCAATCATTTAACTATTGTAGATGAAGGCCAGAGACCAGGAAAATCCAGAAACAAGGTCTTACTTGACCTGTCATTTTATTTATTTATTTATTTATTTATTTATTTATTTATTTATTTATTTATTTATTTATTTATTTATTTATTTATTTATTTGTCCAATACACAAGTACATAGGAAGAAAATAGACATGTGATAATATAAAAGGGGTGAAAGTGGGCTTAGAGGAGAGGATATATGATAGGAAGAGAATATATAAGATAGGTGAAAGAAAGGAAAGACAATTGGACAGGGGACGAAAGGCACACCAGTGCACTTATGTACGCTCCTTACTGGCCTCTTAGGAACCTGGAGAGGTCAATCGTGGAGAGTCTAAGGGAGAAGTGTTGAGGGTTAGGGGTTGACACAATTGAGTCCGGTAATGAGTTCCACGCTTCCGCGGTTCGTATTGAGGTTGAATTTGTTGCGTGCTCTTGTGTTGTCGCGGTTGAAGCTGACGTAGTCATTGACTGGTAGGACAATGCAGCATATGATCTTGTGGGCAATACTCAGATCATGTTTTAGACGCCGTAGTTCTAGGCTTTCTAGGCCCAGGATTGTTAGTCTATTTTCGTAGGATATTCTGTTTCGAGTGGAGGAGTGAAGGGCTCTTCTGGTGAAATATCTTTGGACATTTTCAAGGGTGTTGATGTCTGAGATGTGGTATGGGTTCCAGACAGATGAGCAGTAGTCTAGGATGGGTCTGGAAAAGGTTTTGTAGGCTCTTGTGAGTAGAGTGAGATTGCCTGAGCAATCTCACCAGTTCCTTTTCCCTTTGCCCCCCCCTTTTTTGTTGGGGGGAGGGAGAGAATGGAACGAAGAAATGCATCACCTTGAACTTTCAGAGAGGTTAGATCTAAACCCAATAAACGAATAACCGCCAACGATTATCATTAATCCACATTCGTCCTCCTTCTACCCAGAGGTTAGATTCTGATGGATAGTTTGATAGATTCCTTGCTATCCCTTCGCCTTCTGTGGGCAAAGCAATTAAAAGCTACCCCTTGCCTCACCTGAGGTACAACGCTCCTAAATCATTATTTGTTCAGGAGGAGATTTATGGCCCGCTCCCTTTTGATCCACTGACCCCACAACTCACAAGGCCGGCACCTACTCCAGTCGGTTGTGTCTCCCTTAATTTATCTGCCAGTCGGATTTTCCCCAAGTCAAAACCACTTGCTTTCCTTGGGTAACTCCGTCGCTCGATTGAGCTGGGTGGATAGTAGCATTCGTTGTCCTACTTAAGGTCTGTTCTCGTAGGAGCAATTGAAATTCGCAACGTAGGGAATGGGTACGAAGAAAAAGCCTGCGTAGTGTCGATTAGAATAAAGTCTTTTGTTATCCAGGAGTGAGCAGCAAAAAAAAATGGATACCGGTTCTCTTTTCAAGTCTGAGGTTCCCACACAATTATTCCAAATTCATTTTGAGGCGATTTAATTTATTTTATTTCAATTGGCTTTCATGCCACACAATCCCATGGGATTCAGGGCGGCTTACAACAATAAAATAAAACAAGGATAGAATAGAATGGAATGGAATGGAATAATGGAATGGAATGGAATAGAATAGAATAGAATAATGGAATAGAATAGAATAGAATAGAATAATGGAATGGAATAGAATAGAATAGAATAGAATAAATAATAGAATGGAATGGAATGAATAGCATAGAATAGAATAGAACAGAATAGAATAGAATAGAATATGGAATTCTTTATTGGCCAACTGTGATTGGACACACAAGAAATTTGTCTTTGGGCCCTATGCTCTCACTGTAGATGAAGAAAAATAAAATACATTCATCAAGAATTATAACATACAACACTTAATGATTGTCATAGCGTAGATAATAGAATAGAACAGAAACAGGAACGAATAGAATAGGAATAGAATATAGAAAATAGAATAGAATAGAATAGAATAGAATAGGAATAGAATAGAAATCTTTATTGGCCAAGTGTGATTGGATGCACAAGGAATTTGTCTTTGGTGCAGTTGCTCTCAGTGTATATGAAAAAAAATTAAATAAAATACATTCATCAAGAACCATAATGTACAACACTTAATGATTGCCATAGGGTAGATAATAGAATAGAAACGAATACAATAGAACAGAACAGGTCTTTTTCTGCCATCAGTCTTCTATGTTTCTATGTTTCTATGTACTTACAATGTTGTACACTGCCCTGAGTCACTTCGAGAAGGGTGGCATAGAAATGTAATAAGTAAGTAAGTAAGTATGTAAGTAAGTAAGTTAGTTAGTTAATTAGTAAGTTAGTTAGTTAGTAAGTAAGTAAGTAAGTAAGTAAGTAAGTAAGTAAGTAAGTAAGTAAGTAAGTAAGTAAGTAAGTAAGTAAGTATGTAAGTAACAAAGTAAGTTAGTAATTAAGTAAGTAAGTAAGTAAGTAAGTTAGTAATTAAGTAATTAAGTAAGTAAGTAAGTAAGTAAGTAAGTTAGCAAGTAAGTTAGTAATTAAGTAAGTAAGTAAGTAAGTTAGTAATTAAGTAAGTAAGTAAATAAATAAAATTAAATAAATAAAAAAATAAATAAAATTAAATAAATAAAAATAAATAAATAAATAAATAAATAAATAAAATAAAATATAAATGAATAAATAAATAAATAAATAAATAAATAAATAAATAAATAAATAAATAAATAAATAAATAAATAATCTTTTCAGCTGCGGTTTCCGATGTAAAAATTCAATTTAAAACGGTTTAAGAAGAGCCTTGGGTTGATTTTAATCCCCATTTTCTTAATGTATTGAGATGATTTTTCTTTTTTAAAGTGGGAGGCAAGCCACTTTGAAGCGTTGAGGGAAGTGCAGAAATGAAATTAACCAAGGCCCTGCCTTTGCGAGCGAGACGTATTTCAGAGAGAAAAGGAGGAAGTCGGCCGCGATTGTGAGGAAATTAGACGTTGGTCTTAAATGGCCTGCTAGCCGTTCCAAATGGCAGCCGTGTGCCTCCCTTCCTGCAGCAAATAAACCCGCTTCCTTCGTGCCGCAGCTGTCCACCCTTCCCTGCCAATGATGCAGATCAGTGATTATTATTATTATATTATTATTATTATTATTATTATTATTATTATTATTATTATTATTATTATTATTGATTAGATTTGTATGCCACCCCTCTCTGAAGACTTGGGACGGCTGTAAATTGTTTTGAGTTCGGGTTTTACCCCTTGTAACATTTTGAGTGTCTATGCGACCCAGCGACCGGTGAGGTCCCACAGAGTTGGTCTCCTTAGGGTCCTGTTGACCAAACAATGTCGACTGGCGGGACCTAGGGGAAGAGCCTTCTCTGTGGGGGCCCTGGCCCTCTGGAATCAGCTCCCCCCCGGAGATTCGTACTGCCCTCACCCTCCTCATCTTCTGAAAAAGTTTAAAAACTCATCTTTGGGCTTCCTTAGATCTTCCCCCCTGACCGATGAATGCTTCAGTTTGACCGTTGAATGAATGATATTGATAGTTTGTAATTAGAATTACAAATTAGAATGCCAGCTCAAGAAGCTCAAACTGCCCAAGGAGCTGCTGATACAGTTCTACAGAGGAATCACTGAGTCTGTCATCTGCACCTCTATAACTGTCTGGTTTGGTGCTGCAACCCAACAGGACTGACACAGACTTCAGAGGAGAATCAGAACTGCAGAAAAAACAATTGCTGCCAACCTGCCTTCCATTGAGGACCTGTAGACTGCACGAGTCAAAAAGAGGGCGGGGAAAATGTTTACTGACCCCTCACATTCTGGACACAAATTGTTTCAATTCCTACCCTCAAAACGTCGCAACAGAGCACTGCACACCAAGACAACTAGACACAAGAACAGTTTTTTCCCGAACGCCATCACTCTGCTAAACAAATAATTCCCTCAACACTGTCAGACTTTCTACTAAATCTGCACTTCTATTCTACTAGTTTTTCTCATCATTCCTTTCACCCATTTCCTCCCATGTTGACTGTATGACTGTAACTTGTTGCTTATATCCTAAGATTTTTATTAATATTGCTTCTTCGTTGCTTATTTGACCCCTATGACAATCATTAAGTGTTGTACCACATGATTCTTGACAAATGTATATTTTATTTTATGTACGCTGAGAGCATATGCACCAAGACAAATTCCTTGTGTGTCCAATCACACCTGGCCAATAAAATTCTATTCTATTCTATTCTATTCTATTCTACTCTACTCTACTCTACTCTACTCTACTCTACTCTACTCTACTCTACTCTACTCTATTCTATTCTAGCTTTTCTTTTATGTACACTGAGAGCATCTGCACCAAAGACAAATTCCTTGTGTGTCCAATCACACTTGGCCAATAAAGAATTCTATTTTATTCTATTCTATTCTATTCTAGCTTTTCTTGTATTTTAGGTACACTGAGAGCATATGCACCAAGACAAATTCCTTGTGTGTCCAATCACACTTGGCTAATAAAAAAAATTTCTATTCTATTCTATTCTATTAAGATTGTTTTTTAAGGTATAAATCGGATTGTTATTATTGTTTCCTGTTTTCTGTACATGCTGTGAGCCGCCCCGAGTTCTCGGAGAGGGGCGGCATATAAATCCAATTAAATCTAAATCTAAATTTAAGTGGGGAATTGGGAAAAAAAAAACCTGTCAAAATGGCATCTCCCAGCTCAGGCTAAAGGCTGCTTTAGTGACATGCCTTGGTTTGTCCAAACTGGTTTCCTTGTCCAATTAAGTCAGATTCCCCGAAGGAAAATGCCAAACCTGTCAGAGAAAATAAACAGGTTTTTTTTTCTTTCTTTCAACCTGTGTGGGTTCTGATTAACAAACCTATTAGGGACCTCTGATTTCTTGGTACGAAGGTACATTAGAAAGCTGCTGATAGCTTCTAAGGTTGACTCTTTACCCAGGAGGTACTAATACCACTCTATAATGCCCTGGTTGGACCCCATCTAGAGTACTGCATTCATGTTTGGTCACCACACTATAAAAAAGACATTGAAAATCTAGAGAAAGTGCAGAAGATCTCACGCTACTCACCAGAGCCTACAAAACGTTTGCCAGACCCATCCTTGAATACAGTTCATCTGTCTGGAACCCATACCACATCTCAGACATCAACAAACTTGAAAATGTCCAAAGATACTTCACCAGAAGAGCCCTTCACTCCTCCACTCGAAACAGAATACCCTACGAAAGCAGACTATCAATCCTAGGTCTAGAAAGCTTAGAACTACATCTCCTAAAACACGATCTAAGTATTGCCCACAAGATCATATGCTGCAACGTTCTACCTGTCAATGACTACTTCAGCTTCAATCGCAACAACACAAGAGCACGCAGCAGATTCAAACTTAATATTAACCACTCCAAACTTGACTGTAAAAAATATGACTTTAACAATCGAGTTGTCGAAGCGTGGAACTCATTACCGGACTCAATAGTGTCAACCCCTAACCCCCAACACTTCTCCCTTTGACTCTCCACGATTGACCTCTCCAGGTTCCTAAGAGGCCAGTAAGGGGCGTACATAAGTGCACCAGTGTGCCTTCCGTCCCCTGTCCAATTGTCTCTCCTTATCTCATTTATCTTTTCTTCCTTTCAAATATGTTCACCTATACTTTTATATCTTTTCTTCTATTCTTTTCTTTTCTTATATTATTACATATCTTTCTCTTCAATGTGTATTACGTATTGGACAAAATAAATAAATAAAAATAAATAAATAAATAAATAAACCAGGATGATAAAGAGACTGGAAACCAAGACATACGAAGAAAGGTTTCAGGAACTGGACATGGATAGTCTAGCAAAGAGGAGGTCCAAGAGGGACATGATAGCAGTCTTCAAATACTTGAGAGGCTGTTACAGAGAGGAGGAGGTCATACTATTTCCCAGGGCACCAGAGGGCCAGACAAGGAACAACAGATGGAAGCTGACCAAGGAGAGATTCAACCTGGAAATAAGGAAGAACTTTCTGACAGTGAGAGTAATCAACCAGTGGAACGGCTTGCCAGCGGAGGTTGTGAACGCTCCAATACTCAATACTTTCAAAAAGAGATTGAACTGTCATTTGTCTGGGGTGGTGTAGGGCCTCCAGCTCGAGTAGGGGGTTGGACTGGATGACCTGCAAGGTCCCTTCCAATCAGATAGATCGATAGTAACCCTAACCTGATCCTACGCAGCTTCTGCTCAGGCAATCTCACACTACTCACAAGAGCCTACAAAACTTTTGCCAGACCCATCCTAGACTACTGCTCATCTGTCTGGAACCAATACCACATCTCAGACATCAACACCCTTGAAAATGTCCAAAGATACTTCACCAGAAGAGCCCTTCACTCCTCCACTCAAAACAGAATACCCTACGAAAGCAGACTATCAATCCTGGGACAAGAAAGCCTAGAACTACGGCGCCTAAAACACGATTTGAGTATTGCCCACAAGATCATAAGCTGCAATGTCCTACCGGTCAATGACTACTTAAGCTTCAACCGCAATAACACAAGAGAACGCAACAGATTCAAACTTAATACGAACCGCTCCAAACTTGACTGTAAAAAATATGATTTCAACAATCGAGTTATCGAAGCGTGGAACTCATTACCGGACTCAATAGTGTCAACCCCTAACCCCCAACATTTTTCCCTTAGACTCTCCACAGTTGACCTCTCCAGGTTCCTAAGAGGCCAGTAAGGGGCGTACATAAGTGCACTGGTGTGCCTTTCGTCCCCTGTCCAATTGTCTTTCCTTTCTTTCACCTATCATATATATTCTCTTCCTTTCATATATCCTCTCCTCTAAGTTCACTTTTACCCTTATATATATTTCATCTATACATGTCTATTTTTCTTCCTATGTATTTGTGTATTGGACAAATGAATAAATAAAATAAATAAATAGGTAGATAGATAGAAAAATAGGTAGGTAGGTAGGTAGATAGATAGATAGATAGATAGATAGATAGATAGATAGATAGATAGATAAATAGATAAATAGATAAATAGATAGATAGATGACATAGATAGATGGATGGATGGATGGATGGATGGATGGATGGATGGATGGATGGATAGATAGATAGATAGATAGATAGATAGATAGATAGATAGATAGATAGATAGATAGATAGATAGATGACTTCCCTGGAGCCAGGGGAGGGCAAAAACGCCCTCCCCCATCCCCCTGGAGGCTCTCTGGAAGCCAAAAACACCCTCCAAGAGCCTTACCCCTGGTCTGGGAGATGACAATGAAATGAACACTGTCTGTCTCTCCCCTTCATTCCAAGAGATTTCCTTGCCCAAACGAGATCCCGAGCAAGCATGATCCAGTGAAGGAAGGATCGCCAGGGCCTTTCCCAAAATATCACACCATCAAATGCAGGAGGCTTTATCACATGGGGCAAAGCTTAGAAGTAGGTCATTTCTGCATGTTCCCAGCCTCAAGTCTTAACCACCCTGTAGGCAATTTCTGGAGAGCCTTATCTGGCCTCATAAATTGGCAGAAGAATAGGGTCCTTGCTAGAAGCCTTGCTTTGATCTGAAAAGCCCTATCATGCAAAGCTTATTTTGTTTATCTTTATAGCTAGCAACAATCCTCCAGGAGACCAGAGCGAGAGAAAAAAAAAGGAACTATATAAGACTCAACCAGCAGAACAAAAACTCAAAGACAAACTAATTAAGCATTGAAAGACTCTGGTTGAGGTTTAATGGTATTAAACTGGTGCCAGGAGGCAGCGATTTATCCCAAATTAAGAACTGGGTCAGACACTTCCTTATTCATTTTCACACAAGTTTTTAACCTCACTACAGCCTTATCATATCACAGGAACAAAAGCGAGAGAGGAGTGTATGGTTTTTAATTGTTGGGGTTTTTAATGTAATTTTATTATTAGATTTGTTTCATTATTATACTGTTTTTTATTACTGTTGTGAGCCACCCCAAGTCTTCGGAGAGGGGCGGCATACAAATCTAATAAATAATAATAATAGTGTTAGGTCGGGCTCTCTGGTAGAATCCTCCCAAAAATTCACAGGTACAAATTTCAGACACACACACGTTTGAAAATTCAAAACAATGTTCTTTATAATGAAAATTCACTTAAACCAAGCCCTCTTTTGGTATAGCAAAGAGCACTCGTCTCCAAACAAACTGGTAATTTGTACAAGTCCCTTATCAGTTCTGTGATACTTAGCTTGCAGCTGTGAGGCAATTCACAGTCCTTCTTCTTTCACAAAGTGAAACACACTTTGCCCTGGTTTAGTTTCAAAGCGGGGAAAAATCAGCACACAAAAGGTCAAAGTCAGTAAAGCAGTCACGAAACACAAGGATCAGATAATCCTCCACAATGGCCAAACCCACAGGCTGCTCTTTATAGCAGCCTCACTAATGACCACAGCCCCACCCAACCACAGGTGGCCTCATTTTCTTTGATAATAATCTCTCGGTTGTTGTTGCCTATGCATCGCTCTCTGCATGCATGGCTGTATCATTAACTCTTGTTCTGAATCCAAGGAGGAGGTAGAGAATTGATCTCCTTCTGAGCTGTCTGCCACACTCTCCTCCTCCCTGTCACTCATGTCTTCTTGGTCAGAGGAGCCTTCATCATCAGATTCCACTGGGGGGCAAAACAGGCCTGCAGCATGTGGATGTCTGCCCCACATCCACAGTCCTCGGGGCAGGAGCTGGGCCAGAGCTAACCACAACAAATAGTTTAGGGGCAGACCAAGGAATCAGGAAGCACCCAGTGAGATTCTTAGGGGCCATCTCTCATTCTTTGGTGGTGGTGGGGTGCAACTTATATTTCCAATTTAATAGCAAATTAGAATCAACATCATTTTTTCAGTCGTAATTAGTGATACTGAACAAAGCTCCTGGCTGGCGGAGATGGGTGATTAAGAAATATGATAGATCAGGGGTAGGCAAAAAAGTTGGCCTTGTGGACTTCAACTCCCAGAATTCCTCAGCATGCTAGCTGTGAAGAGAAGAGCTCAGGAATTCTGGGAGCTGAAGTCCATATGTCATAGAAGAGCCAACGTTGCCTACCCCTCTGATAGATGGATAGAAAGACAGGTAGATTGAGATAGATGGGGCCAGAAGAGAGAGAGAGAGAGAAGAAGAGGAGGAGGAAGAAGGAGAAGAAGAGCCAAGGTGGTGCAATGGGTAAAGTGCTGTACTGCAGGCCACTGAAGCTGACTATAGATCTGCAAGTCAGCGGTTCAAATCTCATCACCGGCTCAAGGTTGACTCAGCCTTCCATCCTTCCGAGGTGGGTCAAATGAGGACCTGGATTGTGGGGGCAATAGGCTGGCTCTGTTAAAAGGGGCTATTGCTAACATATTGTAAGTCGCCCTGAGTCTGAGGAGAAGGGCGGCATAACAAAATCGAAGAAAGAAAGAAAGAAAGAAAGAAAGAGGAAAAGAAGAAGAAGAAGAAAGAAAGAGGAAGAAGAAGAAAGAAAGAAAGAGGAAGAAGAAGAAAGAAAGAAAGAAAGAAAGAGGAGGAGGAGGAAAAGAAGAAGAAAGAAAGAAAGAGGAAGAAGAAGAAAGAAAGAAAGAAAGAAAGAAGAGGAGGAGGAGGAGGAGGAGGAGGAGAAAGAAAGGAAGAGGAAGAAGAAGAAGAAGAAAGAGGAGGAGGAGGAGGAAGAAGTGAAGAAGAAGACGAAGAAAGAAAGAAAGAGGAAGAAGAAGAAAGAAAGAAAGAGGAGGAGGAGGAGGAGGAGGAAAAGAAGAAGAAAGAAAGAGGAAGAAGAAGAAAGAAAGAAGAGGAGGAGGAGAAAGAAAGAAAGAGGAAGAAGAAGAAAGAAAGAAGAGGAGGAGGAGAAAGAAAGAAAGAAAGAGGAAGAAGGAGAAGGAGAAGGAGAAGCAGCAGCAGCTGTGCATGGAAACTAGTCAAGGGAAGAAGCAACTTAGAACTAAGGATTCATTTCCTAACAATTAATGAGAACAACAAACCAGTGGAACAACTTGCCTCCAGAAGTTGTGGGTGCTTCATCAATGGAGGCTTTTAAGAAGAGACTGGACAGCCGTTTGTCCAGAATGGCAGATGGTCTCCTGCTTGAATAGGGGGTTGGACTAGAAGACCTCCAAGGTCCTTCCCAACTCTATTATTCTGTTATTCTGTGCACCAGTTGCAACCCTATCTGGACCGGGACTCACTGCTCACAGTCACTCATGCCCTCATCACCTCGAGGTTCGACTACTGTAACGCTCTCTACATGGGGCTACCTTTGAAGAGTGTTCGGAAACTTCAGATCGTGCAGAATGCAGCTGCAAGAGCAGTCATGGGCTTCCCTAAATATGCCCATGTTACACCAACACTCCGCAGTCTGCATTGGTTGCCGATCAATTTCCGGTCACAATTCAAAGTGTTGGTTATGACCTATAAAGCCCTTCATGGCATCGGACCAGAATACCTCCAGGACCGCCTTCTGCCGCACAAATCCCAGCGACCAGTTAGGTCCCACAGAGTTGGCCTTCTCCGTGTCCCGACGACTAAACAATGTCCTTTGGCGGGACCCAGGAGAAGAGCCTTCTCTGTGGCGGCCCCGACCCTCTGGAACCAGCTCCTCCCGGAGATTAGAACTGCCCCCACCCTCCTTGCCTTTCGTAAAGTTCTTAAGACCCATCTCTGCCGTCAGGCATGGGGGAACTGACACATCTCCCCCGGGCCTAAACAGTTTATACATGGAATGTTTGTGTGTGTGTTTGCTTTTAATAATGGGTTTTTTAGTGTTTTTTAAATTATTAGATTTGTTTTTATATTGTTCTTGTTATTGTTGTGAGCCGCCCCGAGTCTACGGAGAGGGGCGGCATACAAATCTAATTAATAATAATAATAATAATAATAATAATAATAATAATAATATTCTCTTAAACAAACACTAAGAGAAGAGAATTATGAAAATAATCAATTTCAAGAAACCAGACTCCGCTAAGGCCGGCAAGAGAAAAGCTCTTCATTTCATTTCCTGCCATTGTCATCTCCTAGACCTCGGCCAAATGGGACTCGAGAGAGATACACTCCACATTTTGTTGTAAACCTTAATTGGGCAAAAGGCTTCTGCTTGCTTGCTTAATTAGACTAATACAAGAGGAAACAAGATTTAGTCCCGCTTGCATACACAATGGGAGTATGTGAAAAGAAGTAATTTTCTTTACTCAGTTTTTCTGTTTTGACATAGAAACATAGAAGATTGACGGCAGAAAAAGACCTCATGGTCCATCTACTCTGCCCTTATACTTTCGCCTGTATTTCATCTTAGGATGGATATATGTTTATCCAAGGCATGTTTAAATTCAGTTACCGTGCATTGACCAAGCACATCTGCTGGAAGTTTGTTCCAAGCATCTACTACTCTTTCAGTCAAATAATATTTTCTCACGTTGCTTCTGATCTTTCCCCCAACTAATGGGCTACAAGAATGGTGGAAGGTCTTAAGCATAAAACGTATCAGGAAAGACTTCATGAACTCAATCTGTATAGTCTGGAGGACAGAAGGAAAAGGGGGGACATGATTGAAACATTTAAATATGTTAAAGGGTTAAATAAGGTCCAGGAGGGAAGTGTTTTGAATAGGAAAGTGAACACAAGAACAAGGGGACACAATCTGAAGTTAGTTGGGGGAAAGATCAAAAGCAACATGAGAAAATATTATTTTACTGAAAGAGTAGTAGATCCTTGGAACAAACTTCCAGCAGACGTGGTTGATAAATCCACAGTCACTGAATTTAAACATGCCTGGGATAAACATATATCCATCCTAAGATAAAATACAGAAAATAGTATAAGGGCAGACTAGATGGATCATGAGGTCTTTTTCTGCCATCAGTCTTCTATGTTTCTATGTACTTACAATGTTGTCTGATGGAAGTTTGTTCCAAGGATCTACTACTCTTTCAGTGAAATAATATTTTCTCATGTTGCTTTTGATCTTTCCCCCAATTAACTTCAGATTGTGTCCCCTTGTTCTTGTGTTCACTTCCCTATTATAAACACTTCCCTCGTGAACCTTATTGAACCCTTTCACATATTTAAATGTTTCAGTCGTGTCCCCCCTTTCCCTTCTGTCCTCCAGACTGTACAGATTGAGTTCATGAAGTCTTTCCTGATACGTTTTCTGCTTAAGACCTTCCACCATTTTTCTAGCCCGTCTCCAGAAACAATCGTGTAGCCCAAGGGTAGGCAAAGTTGGTTCTTCTATGATATGTGGACTTCAACTCCCAGAATTCCTGAGCTAGCATGATTGGCTCAGGAGTTCTGGGAGTCGAAGTGCACAAGTCATAGAAGAGCCAACTTTGCCTACCCCTGGTGTAGCCAATTGTGCTACCTACTCAATTATCTCAGGGACCGCCTTCTGCTGCACGAATCCCAGCGACCAGTTAGGTCCCACAGAGTGGGTCTTCTCCGGGTCCCGTCAACCAAACAATGTTGCTTGGCGGGACCCAGAGGAAGAGCCTTCTCTGTGGCGGCCCCGGCCCTCTGGAACCAACTCCCCCCAGAGATTAGAATTGCCCCCACCCTCCTTGCCTTTCGAAAGCTGCTTAAAACCCACCTCTGCCGCTAGGCATGGGGGGACTGAGATACACTTCCCCCTACACCTTTATAATTTTATGCATGGTGTGTCTCTACGTATGTTTGGTTTTTATAATAATGGGTTTTTAACTGTTTTTAGTATTGGATTTTGTTATATACTGTTTTATTGCTGTTGTTAGCCGCCCCGAGTCTGCGGAGAGGGGCGGCATACAAATACAATAAATAAATAAAATAAATAAGATATGTGGACTTCAACTCCCAGAATTCCTGAGCTAGCATGATTGGCTCAGGAATTCTGGGAGTTGAAGTCCACATATCATAGAAGAACCAATTTTGCCTACCCCTGGTGTAGCCAATCGTGCTACCTACTCAATCCTAGGTTGCTTTAAAATGAGACGGAGGCCAGCGAACACAACTGACAAGCAAAGTCCAACAGTGAAACAAAGTTGACAACCAGGGTGGTCCTTTGACAACCCGCTAGAAATACTTCCACCTTCCATGGCTGTTGACATTATGAATAGGTTGTTTAGCTCCCCTGACATACTTCTAATCTGATGTTGATGTTTTGTGCTGAAGGAAAGAAACAAGGCAGTAAACAGGAGGAGGGAAGTCATAAATCTGAAGGTGGGAGCTTATCAGCTTCCCAGAAAAGAGCATGAAAAACTGGCCCTTGGGGACCCAGCCGGGTATTATTTTCTGCTTATCCAACCTACATATATATATCTGTGCAATCTGTGATAACACTATTTCACATAACAAAAGGAGCTGATTATAACTTTGGGGTGTTGTTTGGTTTTGCGTGGGAAGAAAAGGAGGAGGAGAAGTGGTGGTGGAGGAGGATGGGGTAGCAGAGGAGGAGGAGGAGGAGGGAGGAGGAGGAGGAGGAGAAGAAGAAGAAGAAGAAGAAGAAGAAGAAGAAGAAGAAGAAGAAGAAAGGGAAGTGGAGGAGGAGGAGGAAAAGAAGAAGAGGAGGAGGAGGAGGAGGAGGAGAAAGGGTAGTGGTGGTGGTGGTGGAGAAGGAGGGGTAGCAGAGGAAGAGAAGGGGAGAAGGAAGACGAAGATGAAGAAGATGAAGAAGATGAAGAAGATGAAGAAGATGAAGAAGAAGAAGAAGAAGAAGAAGAAGAAGAAGAAGAAGAAGAAGAAGAAAGGGAAATGGAGGAGGAGGAGAAGAAGAAGAGAAGGAGGAAGGGGGGAGAAGGAGGGGGTAGCAGAGGAAGAGAAGGGGAGAAGGAAGACGAAGAAGATGAAGAAGATGAAGAAGATGAAGAAGATGAAGAAGATGAAGAAGATGAAGAAGATGAAGAAGATGAAGAAGATGAAGAAGATGAAGAAGATGAAGAAGATGAAGAAGATGAAGAAGATGAAGAAAGGGAAATGGAGGAGGAGAAGAAGAAGAAGAAGAGAAGGAGGAAGGGGGGAGAAGGAGGGGGTAGCAGAGGAAGAGAAGGGGAGAAGAAAGACAAAGAAGAAGAAGAAGAAGAAGAAGAGGAGGAGGAGGAGGGAGAAGCGGAAGAGGAAGGAGAAGAGGAAGAGGAATGAAGAAGAAGAAGGACAAGGTAGAAGAAGTAGAAAAAAGATGAGGAGAAGTAGAAGATCTTAAACCTTTCTCATTAAACAATTTCCAAGCTGCAGGCAGAGAAAAATCCACCCAGGAGATGTCAAAGGGGGCACGTCGTTCCCTCCCCAATGAATTGACAGCTGGCAAGGAAAAGGGGACCCCCTTCAGGATGAACACAACAAGCGGACATCCCCAAAGCAAACTTCCGTGAGATTTATGTCACCTCTTGCCTCTTTCTGACTGCTGCCTACAACCACAACAACCCTGGAGATGAAAAAGCCCAAGAACTCAAGCCGGTGTAAGTCCTCGGGATAAAATAGAGGATTACAAGCTCTTTGTTGCAAGCCTACCTTTCATTACAATGCCTGAAACTTGACTTTTTCTCTCTCTCTCTCTGATTTTCTCCCCCCTGCCGACTCTTCAGAAGATCTGGGACAAGATAGCCTCTAGCTTTGAAAAAGGGCCTGGAAGGGATTGCCATAAAGGTTTATAGTTCTACAAAAACCCTTCACTAGCGACAGTCTCCGATGCCTATCAGTCTCTGTTACTCCCAGGTTATGCTTCCAGCTATCTTCAGATCAGTAGCAGCAGGGCTCAACCATGGATTAAGCCATGACTCCGAGAAACATTGCTCGAGGTCTTTCGTGAAGCTGCGAGGGCATTGACCTCCTTGAATTCTTTCTTTTTACAAGTTTTGTTGTTTGGGGGAATTTTTTTAAAAAAAATTATTTATTTATTTATTTTGTCCAATACACAATGAGGGTTTTAGTGGGTATATATCTATATACACATAGTAAAATACATGATGAAGGTTATAGAGGAGATACTCATAGTAAAATATATCTCAGAAATAATAGAAAAGAAGATATAGTAATAGAACATATCAATGAAAGAATAGAAGAAGAGATATAGGAATAGAAGAAAGGTATAGGAGATATAGGAGAGCAATAGGACAGGGGACAGAAGGCACTCTAGTGCACTTGAACTCGCCCCTTACTGACCTCTTAGGAATCTGGATAGGTCAACTGTAGATAATCTAAGGGTAAAGTGTTGGGGGTTTGGGGATGACATTATGGAGTCCGGTAATGAGTTCCACGCTTCGACAACTCGGTTACTGACGTCATATTTTTTACAGTCAAGTTTGGAGCGGTTAATATTAAGTTTAAATCTGTTGTGTGCTCTTGTGTTGTTGTGGTTGAAGCTGAAGTAGTCGCTGACAGGCAGGACGTTGTAGCATATGATCTTGTGGGCAATACCTAGATCTTGTTTAAGGCGTCTTAGTTCTAAACTTTCTAGGCCCAGGATTGAAAGTCTAGTCTCGTAGGGTATTCTATTTCGAGTGGAGGAGTGAAGGGCTCTTCTGGTGAAGTATCTTTGGACATTTTCAAGGGTGTTAATGTCTGAGATGCGATATGGGTTCCAAACAGATGAGCTGTATTCGAGGATGGGTCTGGCAAAAGTTTTGTAAGCTCTGGTAAGTAGTGTGAGATTGCCAGAGCAGAAGCTACGTAGGATTAGGTTTACAACTCTTGAAGCCTTCTTGGCTATATTGTTAAACTTCCAGTTTGGCTACTTCCAATCTAGGTTAAACAAAATCCCAGAGAAAATCTTTTTTTCTCTCTCTTTTTTTTTTTTTTACAGAAACAGCTCCAAAAGGGTGATAGTTCCCCAAGACCACATCAATTTAACGTTCGGAACAAGTTAACGCTGATCTCGGAAGATCTCAACAGGCTGCCAAACTCCTATTCCTTTTCCTGCCATAATTGATGGTGTCAGTTTTAACCTTCAAAAGAATTCAAGAATTCGTCCCCGCGGCTGATTGGAAAGGTCATCTGATTTGATTTTAAGATTGGTTCTCCCGACCCTTGCTTGGTTAATTGATTCAAAACAGCAATGACCCAAGCCCCTTAACTTGATAGGACGGCAATAATTTAAACTGATTTTTTTAGGAAGCACGAGTGGTATTTCTTAGTGTAAGCTACCCTTGCCATGCTAAGGATCAGTCATTTTAGTCTTGTCCTTCCCAGCTCAACCCAATGAATTCAATAGAACCCTCCTGGTGGTGTTGTTTCTAGTAGAAACTTGTAACCAGTTGCAGCTGCGAGAGCAATCATGGGCTTCCCAAAGTATGCCCATATTACTCCAACACTCCGCAGTCTGCATTGGTTGCCGATCAGTTTCCGGTCACAATTCAAAGTGTTGGTTATGACTTCGGGACCGCCTTCTGCCGCACGAATCCCAGCGGCCGGTTAGGTCCCACAGAGTCGGCCTTCTTCGGGTCCCGTCGACTAAACAATGTCGTCTGGCGGGACCCAGGGGAAGAGCCTTCTCTGTGGTGGCTCCGACCCTCTGGAACCAGCTCCCCCCTGAGATTAGGATTGACCCCACCCTCCTTGCCTTTCGTAAACTCCTTAAAACCCACCTCTGCCGTCAGGCATGGGGGAACTGAAACATCTCCCCCTTGCCCATGTTGTTTTGGTGTTTGATTGATTGTGTGCTTGTTTTATATATATTGGGGTTGTTTTATGAATTCTTAACTTAAAATTGCAATTGGATTGGTGGGTATTGGGTGTGTCACTATGTACTGTTTTTACCATTGTTGTGAGCAGCCCCGAGTTTGCGGAGAGGGGCGGCATATAAATCCAATAAATCTAATCTAATCTAACCAGAAGATAGTATCAATGGTTGCTAGCTTGCTGATTTCATGTATACTCGAAGTTGTATTCAATTCCTAGAAGTTGTGTTCCATTATTGCTATGCTCTCTACTTGGGGCTACCCTTGAAGAGTGTTCGGTGACTGCAAATAGTCCAGAATGCAGCCGCACGAGTTGTCATGAGGGTACCTTGGTACGCCCATATAACACCAACACTCCTTGTGCTGCACTAACTACCAATTAGTCTCCGGTCCCAAATCAAGGTGTTGGTTATCACTTATAAAGCTCTACATGGCTTCGGGCCTGACTATTTATGAGACTGTCTCCTGCCACATAACTCAGAGATCTATTCGATCGCACAGAATCAGGCTTCTCTGGGTCCCGTCGACTAAACAATGTAGGTTGGTGGGACTACGGGGGAGGGCCTTTTCTGTTGCCGCCCCGGTTCTATGGAACCCAATTTTATTTATTTATTTATTTTATTTATTAGATTTGTATGCCGCCTCTCTCCATAGACTCGGGGCGGCTAACAACAATAATAAAACAGCATATGACAAATCTAATGTTTAAAATAACTAAAAACCCTTATTAAAATCCAAACATACACACAAACATACCATGCATAAATTGTATAGGCCTGGGGGGAAAGGAATATCTCAATTCCCCCATGCCTGATGACAGAGGTGGGTTTTAAGGAGCTTACGAAAGGCAAGGAGGGTGGGGGCAATTCTGATCTCTGGGGAGAGCTGGTTCCAGAGGGTCGGGGCCGCCACAGAGAAGGCTCTTCTCCTGGGTCCCGCCAAATGACATTGTTTAGTCGACGGGACCCAGAGAAGGCCAACTCTGTGGGACCTAACTGGTCGCTGGGATTCGTGCGGCAGAAGGCGGTCCTGGAGATATTCTGGTCCGATGCCATGAAGGGCTTTATAGGTCATAACCAACACTTTGAATTGTGACCGGAAACTGATCGGCAACCAATGCAGACTGTGGAGTGTTGGTGTGACATGGGCATACCTTGGGAAGCCCATGATTGCTCTTGCAGCTGCATTCTGCACAATCTGAAGTTTCCGAACACTTTTCAAAGGTAGCCCCATGTAGAGAGCGTTACAGTAGTCGAGCCTTGAGGTGATGAGGGCATGAGTGACTGTGAGCAGTGACTCCCGGTCCAAATAGGGTTGCAACTGGTGCACCAGGCGAACCTGGACAAACGCCCTGCTCGCCACAGCTGAAAGATGTTTTTCTAATGTGAGCCATCACTGTTATAGGGGGTTATTTTAGTAAGGGTTTATAATCTGCATAGTCTGGAGGACAGAAGGAAAAGGGGGGACATGATCGAAACATTCAAATATGTCAAAGGGTTAAATAAGGTCCAGGAGGGAAGTGTTTTTAATAGGAAAGTGAACACAAGAACAAGGGGGCACAATCTGAAGTTAGTTGGGGGAAAGATCAAAAGCAACAGGAGAAAATATTATTTGACCAAAAGAGTAGTAGATCCTTGGAACAAACTTCCAGCAGACATGGTTGGTAAATCCACAGTAACTGAATTTAAACATGCCTGGGATAAACATAGATCCATCCTAAGATAAAATACAGGAAATAGAAAAAGGGGTAAGACAGGGATGCCCAATGTCCCCTTTGTTATACATATTAACCCAGGAAATACTACTAAACAAAATTCGACTAAATAATGAAATAAAAGGAATTAAGATAAAAGATGAAGAATACAAATTACAGGCATACGCAGACGATATTGTACTTTTCCTAGAAGATCCTATAAGATCTGGCCCAGAATTAATCAGAGAAATAGAAATTTGTGGGGAACTCTCAGGACTAAAAATCAATAAGCAAAAAACGATGCTTATGACTAAGAATATGACTATAAAACAAATTAAAAAATTGGAAGAAATTACAAATCTACAAACCACAAAAAAAATTAAATACTTAGGACTAATACTATCAAATAAAACTTCATCTCTTAAAAAAGATAACTATAACAAACTCATACAAGAAACTAATAAAAACTTAGAAAAATGGAAAGATTTGCAACTATCCATGTTAGGTAGAATCGCGGTGATTAAAATGGACATCTTACCCAAATTCCTCTACCTTTTCCAAACTGCCCCTATTAATATCGAACAAAATTTTTTTAAAGAGATTAATAAAACTTTTTCAAAATTTATTTGGCAAAACAAAAAACCCAGAATTCAATTCAGATACCTCCAAGACACCAAAAACAGAGGAGGATTAGGACTCCCCGATCTGAAACAGTATTACACTGCAGCGTGCCTAACATGGCTAAAGGAGTGGATTAATCTTACTAATAAAAGAATACTGGTACTTGAGGGCCATGATCTACAGTTGGGGTGGCATGCCTATTTATGGAAAGACGATAAACAAAAACAAACTGTCTTTAACAAACACATGATAAGAAAATCTCTCCTTAAAACCTGGTATGAGACTAAAAGAAAATTTTACAACAAAATTCCTAGATGGCTATCTACCATGGAAGCCATAGTATATCCGAATTTAATAGACCCTACCAAGACCATAAAATATAAAGATATTTTACATCCAAATGGAGAAATTAAAACTAAACAAGAATTGGAAATACAAAATTATAGGATGGACGAGTGGACATATATGCAAATAAAATCAAGATATAATAAGGATAAACAAATACCAGGTATAGCAAATTCCACCCAAACTCTAGACAAGATCTTAACAGGAAACGCTGAAAAACAGATAACTAAACTATACCAGATTTTATTAGAACACGAGAAAGAAAAAGAGATGATTAAAAATCCAATGGTAGCCTGGGAGAAAAACCTACAAAGAAAAATCCATATAGCAGAATGGGAGAAAACATGGAATACAATAACCAAAATCACCCTATCATCAGCCTATAAAGAAAACTATTACAAACTATTTTACAGGTGGTATCTACCACCGGCAAGACTTGCCAAAATTTACCCAGCACTACAAAATGTATGTTGGAAATGCAATAAAGAAAAAGGAACTTTCTTCCATATGTGGTGGTCCTGCCCTAAAATCCAAAAAATTTGGGAAACAATTTACAAATGGTTAAAGGAAATCACGAAGGAGGAAATAGAGTACTCACCGGAGGGGATGCTACTCGGAATTTGGAAAAAATCTTACTCGAAACAAACCCTTTTTTTAGTGACTCACATAAATACAGCTACAAGAATTGCAATTGCGCAAACATGGAAGAACAAACAGACCCCCAATATAAATTTAATAATAGAAAAAATATATACATGTGCAGAAATGGATAAATTGACAAACCTACTTAAGGGAAACAGAATCAACGAATCTGAAAGCATGTGGAACAATTGGCACGAGTGGATTCAAAGGAAAAGATTTGTATAACCTTATACAAAATAGCAGTACAAACCTTAAAAAAAAAAAATGAAAATACCATTTGAATGTTTTTACCCTGTTTTGCATTGCATAGTATTAAGTTATTATTATCCATATAACAACTGTAACCGGTAAAAAAGTTGGATAAGACCTGTAAACTGTATAAACAAATTGTGATATATGTATCTATAAAACAATAAAAAGATTTGCAAAAAAAATAAATAAATAAATAAATACAGGAAATAGTATAAGGGCAGACTAGATGGATCATGAGGTCTTTTTCTGCCGTCAGTCTTCTATGTTTCTATGTTGTAAACTGCCCTGAGTTCTACGGAATTGTGGGGCATAGAATTCAATTCAATTAAAAATTAATTCCTGGTGTCGAAGAAAGATCTCACAGCTTCTAGATCCAGCTCGTGAACCCTAGCAGCCTCCTTCCTCCACCAACCCAGTTCATAATGAAGAGTGAAAGCCTGATAATGTTAATTGCCGCACCAAGAAGAGGTTATGAATGCATCGGTCATAAAAGACTTCCTATAAAAGGTCATCACCAGTAAGTAATTATCTAATGGGCCATTCTGGCTTGCAGAAGAAATGTCAGAAGCCGGCAGCTAATCTTTGGCTTCGAAAAAGAAAGAATTATTGGTAAACTATACTAAGATTGAACGTCAGACTGAAATCAAATGTCACTAAGAGTGAATATACAGTGGTACCTCTACTTAAGAACTTTTCTAGATAAGAACTGGTGTTCAAGATTTTTTTGCCTCTTCTCAATGTTGTGGTTCAGCCTGAGGCTGCTCAGGGACCGGCTGTGTCTCTGCTGGCTCCATGCCCGGAGGAGGATGACAGCAAAGAGGAGGGGGCTGAACAGTTGGACGGGGGAGAGGAAAATCAGGAATGGGATGAAGGAGAACGGCATGAGAGCCCCAGCGGGGGGCTCTCCCCAGCCAGTAGCTTGGAGTCATTAGGTGATGATGCACAAGCCGTCATTGACATGTGACAGAGACAGTCAGATCAAAGAAAGGAGCAATTAAAGAAGTCTTATCAGCACTGAATTAGGAACAGCTGGGTTTGGGTGTGGTCCTCCTTAGCAGGGTTTAAAAGGCAGGCAAGCCCTTGAAGCCATGTGGAGTGTTATCAGTTTGGAGTTGCGTTATCCTGTCTTGTTTCTCGGCGTCTCTGTTCCTGGCTTGTGGCCCAGAAGCTTTGGAAGACCCGTGGGAGGTGTAGGTCTGCTATCTACAGCCTCGGCTTGGCAGCAAGTATTGCTGCATGGACTTTTGCCTTTGTGGATATATCTGAAGATACAGCATTTTCCTGTTTGTAAGGACATTTTCTGTTACCTGTGTTTTTCTTGAATTTTATAAAACTGCCTTTGCCTTTTACCAGTGTGTCTGGCTTCTCTTTTTGGGTTGGTATTGGCTTCTGGAGTGACCCAGACAGAACACTCAAGAACCATTTTCTACTTAAGAACCTGAGCCCGGAAAAAATTCCCAGGAAATTTGAGAGCGGCACGAAGACCCTGCCAGTTTCCTGCCATTCCCCCTTTAATCCGGGCCATCTGCTGTCATCTGGTGGGGCTTAGAGGGAGAGCCTTCTCTGTGGCCGCCCCAGCCCACTAAAACTCCCTCTGGAAATACGTACTGCCCCCTCCCTCCTGGTCTTTCATAAAGCTCTGAAGTCCTACCTCTGCCGGTGGGCATGGGGGCTGTGAGTGACGAGGTTGTCTCTGGCTGTTGTTGTGAATGATTGAATTGAATGAATGGGAATGACTGCATATCGGAGTTTTATAATTTTATGAATAATTCTTTTTAATACTAATTAGATTTCTTTGCATATATTGTTTTCATTGTGTTGTACGGCACCCTGAATTGCTTCGAGAATGGTAGCATAGAAATCTAATGCATAAATGATAGTGTACTATAACCTACCCTAAACAGGCTTGGCTTCGCACAACACAATGTGCTAATTCACAAAAATACCTCACTGGGGTTAAAATAAACTCAGGTTTTTACCTTGTTGTGTGAACGTATCATCCATGTCTTTAACTGACCTGCTCTAGTATGTCCTTGTGAACCTAGTCATTGAGCTGGAAAGACTGTTTAATGTCCATCTTGTCAACTACAACTAAACAATGTCGTTTGGCGGGACCCAGGGGAAGAGCCTTCTCTGTGGCGGCCCCGACCCTTTGGAACCAACTCCCCCCCCAGATATCAGAGTTGCCCCCACCCTCCTTGCCTTTCGTAAGCTCCTTAAAACCCACCTCTGTCGTCAGGCATGGGGGAATTGAGACTTCCCCTTCCCCCTAGGCTTATAAAATTTATGCATGTTATGTCAGTATGTATGATTGGGTTCTTAAATTGGGGTTTTTAAATTAACTTAAATATTAGATTTGTTTACATTGTATTATTATTGTTGTTAGCCGCCCCGAGTCTACGGAGAGGGGCGGCATACAAATCTGATTAATAAATAATAAATAAATAAATACTTCTGATCAATTAATGCTTGAACGAAAATGAATAATGTGCTCTCTCTTTTTTTAGTGTTTTGTTCACATGATATACTAATATTGCATGGGGAAGGCACCCCTGGATGGAAGTAGCTTGCTGCCATTAGTTCCTTTTCAACTGCCCCCTCTAACCAAAGAAGCCAAAGAAACTGTAACTAAGATACATCACTTGCTCGATAACTGCCTGTCAGAAGAGAAAGTGTGGTTGAGAGTTCTTTAGTCATAATTCTAAGTACAATAAAATCCATTGGGAGATTGGATTCTACTTTAAACAGATAATTGAACCTGGGGAGAGTACAAGAATTCAATTCCTTGCTTTACCAAGGAGAGATTTATATCTCTCCTTATTCCAAATATTTATATAACATAAAGCTAATTTAAAAACACTGAGAATGGTCCGGTTCCGATATACATAAATTTAATTCATCTTGTTCTCCAATTATTCCCAGAGAGTGCCGATGGAGAAGGCATTTGACTTAATAGTACCCTGGACCAAAATTTTCCTTTCCGTTCGTGGGAGATGCTGAAAAAGAATATATTTTTAAAAATACATTTAACAAAAAAAAATTTCTGGAAAAAAAAAATTCAGAGGAACTATTTTTGCTAGCTCTCTTAACCAGTTCAAAGACTTATTTTTGCTAGGTCTGTTGTTTCCCTTCATTCATTTTCAGGACTTCAAACATGGGAAGGAGAGGGATAAATTGGGCGGCTCTAATTAAAGAAAATCAAATTATTCTGATCAAGGCAAGTCCAGCCAAGTCCATCAAGTGAAGGTTTGTTATGTCACATTAAAATAGGAAAGGTCAACGTTAAGCAGTTCACTGCTGGTTTCGTCTTATTTAACCAAGCTCAGACAAACAGCAATCAGGACCAGGGACAGCTCCAGTTAAGAAAAGATGTTGTCTCAGCAATGAAACACTGCAAAACAACAACAGCAAGCACAACCACAACCAGCCAAAATCTGGTTTTAACACTCTCTTTCCCTGCTGGGTGATTATGATTTGTTGTGTGTGTTTGTGTATAACAAACCAAACAAGGTCGCTTGGCAGGGCCTGGGGGAAGAGCCTTCTCTGTGGGGGCCCCGGCCCTCTGGAATCAGCTACCCCCACAGATTTGTACTGCCCCCACCCTCCTCGCCTTCCACAAGAGTCTCAAGACCCATCTATGTCGCCAGGCTTGGGGCAATTAGACCTTGCCCCTTGGACCAATAAATGTAATGTATGGTGTGATTGGACTGTATGATTGTGTATTACATTAGGGTTTTTAGTTGTTTTTTAAATTATTAGATTTGTGCTACGTGAGTAATAATAATAATAATAATAATAATAATAATAATAATCCCAATTTTATTAAAAATCAATCATACCCATTCAAGCAACAATCACACATGACATTTATCTATCTATCTATCTATCTATCTATCTATCTATCTATCTATCTATCTATCTATCTATCTATCTATTGGATTTATATGCTGCCCCTCTCCAAAGACTCGGGGCAGCTAACAGCAATCATAAAACAGTGTACAATAGTAATCCAATACTAAAAAGGAATTAAAAACCCCTTAATATAAAAAACCAAACATACATACAAACAATACCATGCATAAAATTGTAAAGGCCTAGGGGGAAAAGGAATCTTAATTCCCCCATGCCTGGCTGCAGAGGTGGGTTTTAAGTAGCTTACGAAAGGCAAGGAGGGTGGGGGCAATTCTAATCTCTGGGGGGAGCTGATTCCAGAGGTTCGGGGCCGCCACAGAGAAGGCTCTTCCCCTAGGCCCCGCCAAGCAACATTGTCTAGTTGACGGGACCTGGAGAAGGCCGACTCTGTGGGACCTAACCCATCGCTGGGACTCAAACGGCAGAAGGCGGTCCCGCAAGTAATCTGATCCGATGTCATGTAGGGCTTTATAGATCATTACCAACACTTTGAATTGGGTCCGGAAACCAATCGGCAGCCAATGACTTCAGATCGTGCAGAATGCAGCTGCAAGAGCTATCATGGGCTTTCCTAAATTTGCCCATGTTACTCCAACACTCCGCAGTCTGCATTGGTTGCCGATCGGTTTCTGGTCACAATTCAAAGTGTTGGTTGTGACCTATAAAGCCCTTCATGGCATCGGACCACAAAATCTCCAGGACCGCCTTCTGCCGCACGAATCCCAGCGACCAGTTAGGTCCCACAGCATTGGCCTTCTCCGGGTCCTGTCGACTAAACAATGTCGTCTGGCGGGACCCAGGAGAAGAGCCTTCTCTGTGGCAGCCCCGACCCTCTGGAACCAACTCCCCCCGGATATCAGAGTTGCCCCCACCCTCCTTGTCTTTCGTAAGCTCCTCAAAACCCACCTCTGTCGTCAGGCATGGGGGAATTGAAATTTCTCTTCCCCCTAGGCTTATAGAATTTATACATGGTATGTTTGTATGTATGATTGATTCTTTAAATTGGGGTTTTTTAGATTATTTTTAATATTAGATTTGTTTACATTGTCTTTTTATTGTTGTTAGCCGCCCCGAGTCTTTATCTAAATAATAAATAAATAAATAATAATAATAAATAAATGAAGACCACGGAGTGTTGGAGAGACATGGGCATATCTAGGAAGGCCCATGACAGCTCACATAGCTGCATTTTTCACGATTTGTAGTTTCCAAACACTCTTATCCAAATAGAGGAAAGAAATTCAAACGACAAACTTCGGGGTGTTGTATGCTTGTGTTTATTTGATTTTGAGAAGCCATGGGATGCATTAAGCGCCTTTTTTTTCCATTTTGTCATCTTCACTCCATCAGTTTTCCTAACTTTTCAAGCTCCTTCCATGGGAACTCTTCAGAGTTGGGTGTGCAGGTAGCCACAGTTGTGTCAGAGTGACGGAATCAGAACTCTGGCTGTGACAGAGTGATGGAAATAATTGTATCATTAAGCCTCCATTCTCTGCCTCCGCTAAGAATAAAGCAGCTCAAAAACACCACCAAGAGTAAGTCAAAAGAATTACTTGGTGACAAGGAAATAAGATGTAAGGAAACACACTTTCTGACAGACAGGGAGGTCTTTCCAAGCCAAAGTGACTTGATGATTAAGGCAACTGGACAAAGGGTGACGAGACTCTGGAAAGAATGCAGAGCAGAGCAATAAAAAGTGATTTAAGGGGGTTGGAGGTAAAACACATAAAGAACAGTTGCAAGAATTGGGTATGTCCAGCCTGGGGAAAGGAATACAGTATTTCCAACATTTGGAGGGCTGCCCACAAAGAATAGGTCAACCTATTTTCCAAAGCACCAGAAGACAATGCAAGAATCCCAGCGACCGGTTAGGTCCCACAGAGTTGGCCTTCTCCGGGTCCCATCGACTAAGCAATGTCGTTTGGTGGGACCCAGGAGAAGAGCCTTCTCTGTGGCAGCCCCGACCCTCTGGAACCAGCTCCCTCCAGATATCAGAGTTGCTCCCACCCTTCTTGCCTTTCGCAAGCTCCTTAAAACCCACCTCTGTCGTCAGGCATGGGGGAATTGAAATTTCCCTTCCCCCTAGGCTTATAGAATTTATACATGGTATGCTTGTATGTATGAGTGGTTCTTTAAATTGGGGTTTTTTAGATTATTTTTAATATTAGATTTGTTTTCATTGTCTTTTCATTGTTGTTAGCCGCCCCGAGTCTTCGGAGAGGGGCGGCATACAAATCTAATAAATAAATAAAATAAATAAATAAATAAAGAATTGATGGATGGAAGCTAAGCAAGGAGGGAAGCAATCTAGAAGTAGATTTCCTACCGGTGAGGAAAATTAACCAGTGGAACGGCTTTCCTTCAGAAAAATGAAGGAAGGAGGTGCTCCATCACTTTAGGTTTTTAAGAATAGGTTGGTTGTCCAATATTCTTAAAAACCTTTTAACTTAGAACTAAGGAGAAATTTCCTGACAGTCAGAACGGTTGATCAGTGGAACAGCTTGCCTCCAGAAGTTGTGAATGCCCCAACACTGGAAGTTTTTAAGCAGATGTTGGATAACCATCTGTCTGAAGTAGTGTAGGGTCCCCTGCATAAGCCAGAGGTTGGGCTAGAAGACCTCCAAGGTCCCTTCCAACTCTGTTGTTGTTGTTGTTGTTGTTGTTGTTATTATTATTATTATTATTATTATTATTATTATTATTATTATTATTATTATTATTATCCATTTGTCTGGAATGGCATGGAGTTTTCTGCTCTAGCAGGTGATTGGACTAGTCCAACCACCAAAGTAAGGTTCTACAGTTAGGCAACAAAATACACAGGTACAGTATATGTGGTACCTTGCTCAACAGTAGTAACTGTGGGAGCGATCTTGGAGTCCTAGTGGACAACCATTTAAATAGGAGCCAGCCGTGTGCAGCAGCTGCCAAAAAAGCCAACACAGTTCTAGGCTGCATCAACAGAGGGATAGAATCAAGATCTGGTGAAGTGTTAATACCACTTTATAAGGCCCTGGTAAGGCCACACCTGGAATAATCCATCTAATTTTGGTCGCCATGATGCAAAAAGGATGTTGAGATTCTAGAAAGAGTGCAGAGAAGAGCAACAATGATGATTAGGGTACTGGAAGCTGAAACATATGAAGAAATGTTGCAGGAACTGGGTATGTCTACCTTAAGATTGAGTCAGGCTATTCTCCAAAGCACCTGAGGGTAGGGCAAGAAGCAGTGGGTGGAAACTAATCAAGGAGAGAAACAACTTAGAACTAAAGAGAAATTTCCTGACAGTTAGAACAATTGATCAGTGGAACGGCTTGACTGCAGAGGTTGTGAATGCTCCAGCACTAGAAGTTTTTAAGAATAAGTAATAATAATAATAATAATAATAATAATAATAATAATAATAACAACAACAACAACAACAAGGAGAAGGAGAAGAGCCTTCTCTGTGGTGGCCCCAGCCCTCTCGAATCAACTCCCCCCGGAGATTAGAACGGCTCCCACCCTCCTTGTCTTTCGCAAATTACTCAAGACCCACCTATATCGCCAGGCATGGGGGAATTGAGACATCTCCCCTAGGCTTTTATATTTTATGTTTTTGGTATGTATGTGTTGCATGGGTTTTAAATTGTCGGGGTTTTATATATTGTTCTCTTTTAATATTAGATTTGTTGCAATGTTATATTGTTTTTGATTATTGTTGTGAGCCGCCCCGAGTCTTCGGAGAGGGGCGGCATACAAATCTAATGAATAATAATAATAATAATAATAATAATAATAATAATAATAATTTATTAGATTTGTATGCCGCCCCTCTCCGAAAACTTGGGGCAGCTCACAACAACAAACAATGCAGTACAACTCCAATAATTAAAACTATATCTAAAAACCCACTATCATTAAAAAAAGTCAATACTACGCAATCATAACCACACATAAATCTTACTAGCCAAAAAGGGAATGTTGGATTTATTTATTTTATTTATTTGTTGGACTTGTATGCCGCCCCTCTCCATTTGTCTGAAGTTGTGTAGGGTCTCCTGCCCAAACAGGGGGTTGGACTAGAAGACCTCCAAGGTCCCTTCTAGGCTGGGTGGCATAGAAGTCGAATTACCCTGGAGGGGGAATTATTGACCCCCTCAGAGAGGGTCCACAACTTGGGCGTCCGCCTCGATCCACAGCTCACATTAGAGAAACATCTTTCAGCTGTGGCGAGGGGGGCGTTTGCCCAGGTTCGCCTGGTGCACCAGTTGCGGCCCTATTTGGACCGGGACTCACTGCTCACAGTCACTCATGCCCTCATCACCTCGAGGCTCGACTACTGTAACGCTCTCTACATGGGGCTACCTTTGAAAAGTGTTCGGAAACTTCAGATCGTACAGAATGCAGCTGTGAGAGCAATTATGGGCTTCTCTAAGTATGCCCATATTACTCCAACACTCCGCAGTCTGCATTGGCTGCCGATCAGTTTCCGGTCACAATTCAAAGTGTTGGTTATGACCTATAAAGCCCTTCATGGCACCGGACCAGAATATCTCCGGGACCGCCTTCTGCCCCACGAATCCCAGCGACCGGTTCGGTCCCACAGAGGGGCCTTCTTCGGGTCCCGTGGACTAAACAATGTCGTTTGGTGGGACCCAGGGGAAGAGCCTTCTCTGTGGCGGCTCCGACCCTCTGGAACCAGCTCCCCCCTGAGATTAGGATTGCCCCCACCCTCCTTGCCTTTCGCAAACTCCTTAAAACCCACCTCTGCCGTCAGGCATGGGGGAACTGAAACATCTCCCCCTTGCCCGTGTGGTTTTGGTGTTAGATTGACTGTATGCGTGTTTTTAATATTCTGGGGTAGTTTTTTATGAATTTTTTTAGTTTAAAAATTGTAATTGGATTGGTGGGTATTGGATTTGTTATTATGTATTGTTTTTACCTTGTTGTGAGCTGCCCCGAGTTTGCAGAGAGGGGCGGCATATAAATCCAATAAATCTAATCTAATCTAATCTCCAAGGTCCCTTCCGTTATTCTGTTCTGACTTGGGAAAGCTAAGGCTAAGACCATCATTACAACCATCAAAGTCCTTCCTGTTGCATCCCACAGGATTACTACAGTGTGGAGAGGGATATGAAGGTGGAAAATTATGTCTACTTCTGGGCTGAAAGGCCGATTACGTATAACTTGGGCAACCAAATAGAAAACTAATGGGCTTTTAGGTTGTGTACCCCGGCAAATCCAGGACCATTCAAGAAGGTAAATCTACATTGCCGTAATGATCCCTGCTGTTGTTCAGAAGGTTTGGCTCCACGGAGTCTGTGCTGCCTGCCAATCAGTCTGTCACTCTTGTCATTTTTTTTTAATCTTTTATTGATTTCCCCGTAATTTCTTTGTTTAATTGTTGTGAGTCACCGAGAGTTAACAGCGTTCGGCAGCATACAAGTTTAATATATTATTACAGCCGGTTTCAGATGTTTTAGGCCGCCTACTGAGTCCTTCCTTCAGAAGAATGTAGGATGTGCAGAGGTGGTTTTGATGGGATTACGACAGGATATAAGCAGTTTGAAGCAAAACTGCCTTTTTGCAATTGACTGTTGGTGAATTTGTCAATGCTGATGATATTCCACTAGCGCTCCAGTTGTTTTGGGACAGGTGCAATTACTGTTGTTACTTCTTTCTCCTTCCTCTTCCTCCTCCTTCCTCCTTCCACTTTCCTTCTTCCTCCCTCCTCCTTCCTCTCCTCCTCTCCCTCTTCTCCTTTTTCCTCTTCCTGTTCTTCCTCTTCTTCCCCTGCTACCACAACTCCTCCTCCTCTTCCTCCATGGGTGGCATAGAGGTCAAATTATCTCCTTCTCTTCCTCCTCCTTCCTCCTTCTTCCTTCCTCTCCTCCTCCCCTTCTTCTTCTTTTTACTCTTCCTGGTCTTCCTCTTCTTCCCCTGCCAACACAACTCCTCCTCCTCTTCCTCCTCTTTCTCCCTGGGTGGCATAGAGGTCAAATTATCTCCTTCTTCCTCCTCCTCCTCCTTCCTCCTTCTTCCTTCCTCTCCTCCTCCCCTTCTTCTTCTTTTTACTCTTCCTGGTCTTCCTCTTCTTCCCCTGCTACCACAACTCCTCCTCCTCTTCCTCCATGGGTGGCATAGAGGTCAAATTATCTCCTTCTTCCTCCTCCTCCTCCTTCCTCCTTCTTCCTTCCTCTCCTCCTCCCCTTCTTCTTCTTTTTACTCTTCCTGGTCTTCCTCTTCTTCCCCTGCCACCACAACTCCTCCTCTTCCTCCTTGGGTGGCATAGAGGTCAAATTATCTCCTTCTTCCTTCTTCTCCTCCTCCTTCCTCTTTCCTCCTTCTTCCTTCCTCTCCTCCTCCTCCCCCTCTTCTTCTTTTTCCTCTTCCTGTTCTTCCTGTTCTTCCCCTACTACCACAACTCCTCCTTCTCTTCCTCCTTGGGTGGCATAGAGGTCAAATTATGTCCTTCTTCCTCCTCCTCCTCCTTCCTCCTTTTTCCTTCCTCTCCTCCTCCTCCCCCTCTTCTTCTTCTTTTTCCTCTTCCTGATCTTCCTCTTCTCCCCCTGCCACCACAACTCCTCCTCCTCTTCCTCCTTCTTCCTTCCTCTCCTCCTCCCCTTCTTCTTCTTTTTACTCTTCCTGGTCTTCCTCTTCTTCCCCTGCTACCACAACTCCTCCTTCTCTTCCTCCTTGGGTGGCATAGAGGTCAAATTATGTCCTTCTTCCTCCTCCTCCTCCTTCCTCCTTTTTCCTTCCTCTCCTCCTCCTCCCCCTCTTCTTCTTCTTTTTCCTCTTCCTGATCTTCCTCTTCTCCCCCTGCCACCACAACTCCTCCTCCTCTTCCTCCTCTTTTGGCATAGAGGTCAAATTATCTCCTCCTTCCTCCTCCTCCTCCTCCTCCTCCTTCCTCCCTCTTCCTTCCTCTCCTCCTCCTCCCCCTCTTCTTCTTCATTTTCCTTCTTCCTGTTCTTCCTCTTCTTCCCCTGCCACCACAACTCCTCCTCCTCTTCCTCCTCTTCCTCCTTGGGTGGCATAGAGGTCAAATTATCTCCTTCTTCCTCCTCCTCCTCCTCCTTCCTCCTTCCTCCTTTTTCCTTCCTCTCCTCCTCCCCCTCTTCTTCTTTTTCCTCTTCCTGTTCTTCCTGTTCTTCCCCTGCGACCACAACTCCTCCTCCTCTTCCTCCTCTGGTGGCATAGAGGTCAAATTATGTCCTTCTCCTCCTCCTTCCTCTCTCTTCCTTCCTCTCCTCCTCCTCCCCCTCTTCTTCATTTTCCTCTTCCTGTTCTTCCTCTTCTTCCCCTACTACCACAACTTCTCCTCCTCTTCCTCCTTGGGTGGCATAGAGGTCAAATTATCTCCTTCTTCCTCCTCCTCTTCCCTCTTTCCTCCTTCTTCCTTCCTCTCCTCCTCCTCCCCTTCTTCTTCTTTTTACTCTTCCTGGTCTTCCTCTTCTTCCTGCCCCTGCCACTCCTCCTCTTCCTCCTCCTCCTCCTCTTCCTCCTTGTCCTTGAAAGGACTCAGAAGGATACAGCAGATCACAAATCAATAGATGGTGGCTTATAGTCTACGGAGTCTACGGAGAGGGGCGGCATACAAATCTAATAAATAATAATAATAATAATAATGATGATGATGATGATGATGATAATAATAATAATGATAATATCCCTCTGCAGAATCAAGGAAGAACTGGCAACGCCCCCCCTCTCTTTTGAAAGTAGAGTATCCAAACACGAAACAGTCGTTTACTTGTCTTTGCATGGAGATAAACGGGCCACCTGATTTTTGACCAATATTTTCCACCCTCCTCCCTCTCTCTTTGTCATTGAAAGCAGCTGATTCAGACACGGTGGCGCCAGCCAACCTGTAATAACTTGCTTATGGCCATTGAGTTCCACCGGCCCATCCCAGCTTCTATCTCGTTTCACACTCCTCCTTATTGCTCACCTGATAAGGACAGGCTCGGCTATAAACCATCAGGCCACCTATGGGAGACACTGGTCTCTCCTCCTCCTCCTCCTCCTCCTCCTCCTCTTCCTCTTCCTCCTCTTCCTCCTCCTCCCTTCCTTCTACCTCTTTAGTCCTGAACTGTGTCAAAACCAGTTCAAGGTTTGCTCTTCCTTCCTGGCCTCTGACCCCTGAGAAGGACTTCCTTCACCCAAGCCATGGTCTGAGGTTAAGAGCTAAGCCCAAGCTTTTGGGAAAAGTTGGATTCCTTTCATTCCCTCTCGCCTTTAACTTGGGTGGTGGGGAATCGGGTTGACCTTTCTTTCTTTCTTTCTTTCTTTCTTTCTTTCCTTCTTTCCTTCCTTCCTTCCTTCCTTCCTCCCTCCCTTCTTTCCTTCCTTCCTTCTTCCTTCCTTCTTTCTTTCTTTCTCTTTCCTTCCTTCCTTCTTTCTTCCTTCCTTCCTTCTTTCTTTCTTTCCTTCCTTCCTTCCTTCTTTCTTTCTTTCATTCATTCATTCATTTATTTATTAGATTTGTATGCTGCCCCTCTCCGAAGACTCCTTCCCCCTTTTCTTCTGGTTAAATGGTATGGCCCTAGCTGTTTCCACCCCTTCCTCTTCTTCAGATAATAATAATGATAATGATAATAATGATAATAATGATGGTGATGGTGATGATAATAATAATGACAATTATTATCTTTATTAATATCAAGATCATATGCTGCAATGTCCTGCCTGTCAAAGACTACTTCAGCTTCAACCACAACAGCACAAGAGCACACAACAGATTCAAGCTTAATATTAACCGCTCAAAACCTGACTGTCAAAAATACGACTTTAGTCATCGAGTTGTTGAAGTGTGGAACTCATTACCGGACTCTGTAGTGTCATCCCTTAACCCCCAATACTTTACCCTTAGACTATCCACACTTGACCTGTCCAGATTCCTAAGAGGTCAGTAAGGGTCGTACATAAGCGCACTAGAGTGCCTTCCGTCCCCTGTCCTATAGCCTCTCCTATATCTCCTATATCTTCTCTCCTATATCTCTATAAGCTTCGTTGTGTATTATTGAGTATTGGACAAAATAAATAAATATAATAACAACAACAACAACAACAACAACATACTTTATACTTTGTTTTATGTTTGGTATGAATGTTGCTGTTTGGTTTTTAAGTAATGATAGGGTTTTATATGTTTTTAATATTAGATTTGTTCCACTGTTATATTGTTTTTATTGCTGTTGTGAGCCACCCTGAGTCTTCGGAGAGGGGCGGCATACAAATCTAATAAATAAATAAATAATAATAAACAACAGAGTGGGAAGGGACCTTGGAGGTCTTCTAGTCCAACCCCCTGCTTAGGCAGGAAACACTTCACTACTTCAGACAGAAGGTTATCCAACATCTTAAAAACTTCCAGTGTTGGAGCACTCACATCTTCTGGAGTCAACTTCTGTTCCATTGATTAATTGTTCTAACTCTCAGGAAATTTCTCCTAAGTTCTAAGTTGCTTCTCTCCTTGTTTAGTTTCCACCCATTGCTTCTTGTTCTACCCTCAGGTGCTTGACTCCCTCTTCTTTGTGGCAACCCCGGAGATACACTGCTATCACACAGTGTTGAGGGAATTATTTTTTATTTAGCAGAGTGATGGCATTTGGGGGGGGGAACCTGTTCTTGTCTCTAGTTGTCTTGGTGTGCAGTGCTCTATAGTGACATTTTGAGATGTTCTGACAAAATAAATAAATAAAATAATATAAATAGTTACAAGTCTGCTCCCCCTGGGGAAAATAAAGGAAGGACGTATCTCCATCACAGACTCTTAATCTGGAAACGGATTAAGAGTCTGTTAATCCACCCAACAGCCGCTCCGAGTCTTCGGAGAGAGGCGGCATACAAATCTAAATAATAATAATAATAATAATAATAATAATAATAATAATAATAACAACAACAACAACAACAACAACAACATAATCAATGTCGTCTGGTGGGACCCAGGGGAAGAGCCTTCTCTGTGGTGGCTCCGACCTTCTGGAACCAGCTCCCCCCAGAGATTAGGATTGTCCCCTCCCTCCTTGCCTTTCGGAAACTCCTTAAAACCCACCTCTGCCATCAGGCATGGGGGAACTGAAACATCTCCCCCTTGCCCATGTAGTTTCTGTGGATGATTCGACTGTGTGCTTGTTTTTTATATATTGGGGTTTATTTTGGATTTTTTAACCTAAAACTGTAATTTAGATTGCTAAATATTAGATCTGTTACTATGTATTGTTTTTTACCATTGTTGTGAGCCGCCCCGAGTCTACGGAGAGGGGCGGCATATAAATCCAATAAATCTAATCTAATCTATAATCATTAGCAGGGAAAAAGCGGGCACGTCGACATTTTAAAAAAAGGCTGCAAAGAAATTGAGAATTTTCAGTCTGTTGCAGTCAAGGTCTCCCAAGTACCAGGGGTATTTAAAATGAAATTAAAATCCTCATTAACTGCTTTTAAGAGTCTTTGTCTTGATGAGGGTCCCAAGTGAATGTGGTTTTTTAAACCAGCACGGACCTAAATCGGTGCAGCGTTGATACGGCACGAGCTTTCAGCTCGGTTGATCTAGCTCAGGGGTGACATTAAGCAAAAATTCAAGTTCAAATTTAATTAGGGTCAATCGTCAGCGAAACAACCCCTCGGAAACGGTGCCAAATATAACAAAACCGTCACAACTGAAAAGCGGAGGGTTAAAAGAACCCGAGAAAAGGTAGAAGTATGGCAAGATGATATAAAACGTTTAGATGGTAGAATCTAAATCATGGAATCAATTATAAATCGACAAATCACCCTCTGCTTAGAATCTAATAACCTACTCTCAAACAAACAATTTGGATTCAGAAAGAAACTATCCTGCAACCTACAACTACTTCACTGCAAAAACATTTGGACTACCCTCCTCGACCAAGGAAAATCCATTGATGCAATTCATATAGACTTTTGCAAAGCCTTCGACTCAGTGGTCCACGACAAACTACTCCTAAAACTCAAATCCTATGGCATCTCAGGACTCCTCCACAACTGGATTACTGCATTCCTGTCAAGCAGGCAACAAATTGTCAAAATTGGTAGCGCCATCTCCACCCCCGCCCCTGTCATAAGCGGCGTTCCCCAGGGAAGTGTACTACGGCCTACTCTCTTCATTCTCTACATCAATGATCTCTGTGACCATATCGAAAGCAACTGTGTTCTTTTTGCCGTCGATGTGAAACTTTTCAACACCACTGATAACACACTTACTCTCCAAAAAGACCTGGACTTTGTCTCAGACTGGTCTAACACCTGGCAACTTCAAATATCAACCAACAAATGCTCTACCCTCCACATTGGCAAAAAGAATCCTAACCGCACATATGAACTGAATAAACAACCTCTCACTGCTAACCCACAATCTGTAAAAGACCTTGGAATACTAATATCAAATGACCTAAGTGCTAAAGCCCACTGCAACAATATAGCCAAAAAAACCTCTAGAGTAGTCAACCTGATCCTACGCAGCTTCTGCTCAGGCAGCTCCATTCTACTCACAAGAGCCTACAAAACTTTTGCCAGACCCGTCTTAGACTACTGCTCATCTGTCTGGAACCCATACCACATCTCAGACATCAACACCCTTGAAAATGTCCAAAGATATTTCACCAGAAGAGCCCTTCACTCCTCCACTCGAAACAGAATATCCTACGAAAATAGACTTACAATCCTAGGCCTAGAAAGCCTAGAACTACGGCGTCTAAAACATGATTTGAGTATTGCCCACAAGATCATATGCTGCAACGTCCTACCAGTCAATGACTACTTCAGCTTCAACCGCAACAACACAAGAGCATGCAACAAATTCAAACTCAATACGAACCACGCCAAACTTGACTGTAAAAAATATGATTTCAACAATCGAGTTATCGAAGCGTGCAACTCATTACCGGACTCAATTGTGTCAACCCCTAACCCCCAACATTTCTCCCTTAGACTCTCCACGATTGACCTCTCCAAATTCCTAAGAGGCCAGTAAGGGGCGTACATAAGTGCACTGGTGTGCCTTTCGTCCCCTGTCCAATTGTCTTTCCTTTCTCTCACTTATCATATATATTTTCTTTCTTTCATATATCCTCTCCCCTAAGCCCACTTTCACCCTTTTTATATTATCACATGTCTATTTTCTTCCTATATACTTGTGTATTGGACAAATGAATAAAAAATTTCTTTCTTTCATATATCCTCTCCCCTAAGCCCACTTTCACCCCTTTTATATTATCACATGTCTATTTTCTTCCTATATACTTGTGTATTGGACAAATGTATAAAAATAAAAAAATGTTTAGATGATAGAAGAAGAAGCAATGGTGAAGGCTGAACAAGAAGTGATGACTTGGTTAAACAACCAGGCCAATTTACAAAGCCAATTCCAAGCTCAATTACGGTTTTAAGCTGAGCGCTGCCTGTACAACCCCCCCCCCTAAACACACACACCACCCCTTCTCTTTGGCTAGATAGCCAACGTTACGTAAACTCCCATCACCAAGGACCAGGTTTCCACCATGGTTGGTGCCCATACGAATCCGTTGGCTTCTTCACCAAGCTACAATACGATCGTTGCGCAATCCCTGAACCATTCAAGGCTCTGGGAAACGCATGCACCAGGAATTGTGGAGAGAAAGCGGAGGGGTGCCGTTGTGACGGGAGTTGCCGTCCCTTATCTTTATTAACTGTGAACTTATCGCTTTCCTTAGATATCGGACACGGAATAAGAGTTGGAGTTGAATGAAGGGGCATCCCAGATCTATCTGGGTTGTGTGCTTTCAATCCGATGGGAGCATGACCCCCCCCTCCCCTGCAGTGTAATAATTGTTAATTATTACACCCAACTCACCCAACTCTTGAGTTGCACATGGGATACACTAGCCTGGCGTTCAAAGGTAAACAGGAGTTGGGTGCAAGCGAGCAACCCCTCCCGATAAAGTCAACAGTGTTTCAAAACACCATAAATTAATCCTCCCATTGTAATTTACCTGAGAGGCATGGAGATAATAAATCAGGCTGTTGACTTGAAGAATCTGGA
>NC_091959.1:43556081-43631081 GCF_031021105.1 Erythrolamprus reginae | reverse complement strand
ACTTTCTTACCTAGGAGCTTTAGGGAGGGGCCCCTCGTCCTAGTATTGTGTGATAGAGAAAATATTTTTAATCTACCCAGCTTTAATACATACATGAAAACACACACTCTGGGATTCTTTCCATATTCTGGAAGGACATTGGAATACATCTGTCTTTAAATAGAGGAAGTGTTTAGTGTTCCCCTAAGGACTCACAGGAGGTCATCCTAAACATTAAAGACACATCCTTGTGAGCACTTTCGAAGGCATAGGTGTCTCACAGTCTCAGCAACATACATCATTCTCTGACATACATAAATGTCTGTCTGTCTGTCTGTGTGCCTCTGTGTATCTATTTATCTACTACATCTTTCTATCAATCTATCATCTATCTATCTATCTATCCATCTATCCATCCATCCATCATCCATCTATCCATCTATCATTTATTTATCTCAATCATCTGTACCATTTATCTATGATCATCTATCTATCTATCTATCTATCTATCTATCTATCTATCTATCTATCTATCTCTATCCATCCCCGAGTCCGCGGAGAGGGGCGGCATACAAATCTAAATAATAAAATAAATAAAATAAATCCATCCATCCATCCTTCTATCTATCTATCTATCTATCTATCTATCTATCTATCTATCTATCTATCATCTATCTCAATCAATCATCTATACCATTTATCTACGGTATTTAGTTTATCATTCTTAATCATTATTTACGATCATATATCATATATCTATCTATCATTTATCTATCTCAATCAATCATCTCTGTCATTTATCTTTGACCATCTATCTGTCGTCTATCAATACTCTATCCCCCTTATCTATCTATCATGAACTAAAACAAGTCATGGCTCAAATCATTTATAGTAAAAGGTATCTTCAATATTCATCTTGATTATTATTATTATTATTGTCTTCTAAACACTTCTTCCCTCAAGCAGGGGTAGACAAAGGCCTTCAAGGTCTCTCCCAAAGCTGTTATTCATTTACTCCCCCAAATCACAACTTACGGATTATGCCTAGCTGTGGTAATGTTTTCTCTGGGGACCGAAGAAATAATTATTTAATATTAGTGAATAAAACAAATAAACTCTATTAAGACCGGCTTTGGTTACACCCTATAAGGATAGGTGCATGGAAATGACTACGATGCAAGTACCAGTCAAGACAGGACCACCAAAAAAACACACACACAAGAGATCAAAAAGCCTGGAAGAAGTCCAGATTTGCTCATCAATCAACATTGCAATTATTTATTTATATGTTTCATCCTCTGATGACTTTCAAAGGATTTTCTGATTTGTATTGGCTGGATCCAAGAGATGGAAGAAGCTACCAAGGAGCAAAACTCACCCACCCACCAAACACTGGCAGACCAAGCTATCTTATACGAACAGGGAGCAAATCCTTTCTTCCCTCACCCTGATGATGTTATCTAGTAGGGTCTGTAAACCAATTACCAAATTGAACCGTGGGGAGAGCAAAAACCAGTCCAACGGGTCTATCACCCAAGTCAAAAAAAGGTTCCCCATCACTACCACGGAAATTATTCTTATACTGTATATGAGCAAAGCAGGAAAAGTTGGAGATGGGGACAGAGTTAAACCTTTGAAAAGTGTTCGGAAACTTCCGATCGTGCAGAACGCAGTCGCGAGAGCTATCGTGGGACTTCCAAGATTCGCCCACGTTTCTTCAACACTCCGTGGCCTGCATTGGCTGCCGATCAGTTTCTGGTCATAATTCAAAGTGTTGGTCATGACTTTTAAAGCCCTACATGGCATTGGACCAGAGTACCTCCGGAACCGCCTGCTACCGCATGAATCCCAGCGACCAGTAAGGTCCCACAGAGTTGGCCTTCTCCGGGTCCCGTCGACTAAACAATGTCGTTTGGCGGGCCCCAGGGGAAGAGCCTTCTCTGTGGCGGCCCCGGCCCTCTGAAACCAACTCCCCCCGGAGATTAGAACTGCCCCCACCCTCCCTGTCTTTCGTAAACTACTCAAGACTCACTTATACCGCCAGGCATGGGGGAGTTGAGACACTTTTCCCCCAGGCTATTTTTTATACTTTGTTTTATGTTTGGTATGAATGTTGCTGTTTGGTTTTTAAGTAATGATAGGGTTTTATATGTTTTTAATATTAGATTTGTCCCACTGTTATATTGTTTTTACTGCTGTTGTGAGCCGCCCCGAGTCTTCGGAGATGGGCAGCATACAAATCTAATAAATAAATAAATAAATAAAATAAATAAACACATCATTGTGTTCCCATGATTATTTCTTTTTTTTTCAACTGTACTTGCCAAAACCATGGTCTTTCTCATGGTGGACACTAGAGACATAGAAACATAGAAGATTGATGGCAGAAAAAGACCTCATGGTCCATCTAGTCTGCCCTTATACTATTTCCTGCATTTTATCTTAGGATGGATATATGTTTATCCCAGGCATGTTTCAATTCAGTGACTGTGGATTGACCAACCACGTCTGCTGGAAGTTTGTTCCAAGCATCTACTACTCTTTCAGTCAAATAATATTTTCTCATGTTGCTTCTGATCTTTCCCCCAATTAACCTCAGATTGTGCCCCCTTGTTCTTGGATTCACTTTCCTATTCAAAACACTTGCCTGAACCTTATTGAACCCTTGAACATATTTAAATGTTTCTATCGTGTCCCCCCCTTTTCCCTTCTGTCCCCCAGACTATACAGATGGAGTTCATGAAGTGTTTCCTGATAGGTTTTATGCTTAAGACCTCCTGCCATTTGTCCAGGTAAACACCTGGATAAGAAGAGGGTAACAAAAATGGCTTATTGATTAAGAGAGGGTGATTTCTGGTGCCTAAATTTGATTCCCAAATTAAATCGATCCATCCATAAATATGTTTTCATCAGCCCATTTGGGGGGGGAAAGAGAAATTGTTTGTGCTAGGTTTACACCTGGTCAGGAAGGAATTTTAAAAAAATGACTTGGTGATTAAGGCAAGACAATGGGTTACTAAATTAAATACATTTAAATGTAAACAATACACTAAATCGATGCGTCCCCACATTGATTTTCACCAACCCGTTCAGGAAAAAAAGAGAAAATGTTTGCAAATGACTTCGTGATTAAAACAGGATGATGGGTGGTGCCTCAATTTGATCCCTAAATTAAATACACTTAAATGTAAATAATGTATTAAATCGATCCGTCCATACATGGATTTTCACCAACCCGTTCAGGAAGAAAAGAGAAAATGTTTGTGACAGGTAAACACCTGGATAAGAAGAGGTAACAAAAATGACTTAGTGCAAAAAGGATGTTGAGACTCTAGAAAAAGTGCAGAGAAGAGCAACAAAGATGATTAGGGGACTGGAGGTTAAAACATAGGAAGAATGGTTGCAGGAACTGGGCATGGCTAGTTTAATGAAAAGAAGGACCAGGGGAGACATGATAGCAGTGTTCCAATATCTCACGGGTTGCCACAAAGAAGGAGTCAAGCTATTCTTCAAAGCACCTGAGGGTAGAACAAGAAGCAATGGGTGGATTGGAAAGTAAAGATAGGCCAGTGTTGTGCCTATCCACAAGAAGGGCAGTAGAGATGAAGCTGGTAACTACAGGCCAGTTAGCTTGACATCAGTTGTAGTTAAAATGATGGAGACTCTACTCAAAAAGAGGATAAATCAGCATCTAAAAAACAATAACTTATTGGACCCAAATCAGCATGGCTTTACTGAAGGCAAATCGTGTCAGACTAATCTCATTGAGTTCTTTGACTATGTCACAAAGGTGTTGGATCAAGGTGGTGCCGTGGATATTGCCTATCTGGACTTCAGCAAAGCCTTTGATACGGTTCCACATAAAGAGCTGATAGATAAATTAGTGAAGATTGGACTTAATCCCTGGATAGTTCAGTGGATTTCAAGCTGGCTGAAGCATAGACATCAGAGAGTTATTGTTAATGGCGAGTATTCTGAGCAGAGTCAGGTTACAAGCGGTGTGCCACAAGGGTCTGTTCTGGGTCCTATTCTTTTTAATATGTTTGTGAGTGACATAGGGGAAGGTTTGGTAGGGAAGGTTTGCCTATTTGCCGATGACTCTAAAGTGTGCAATAGGGTTGATATTCCTGGAGGGGTCTGTAATATGGTAAATGATTTAGCGTTACTAGATAAATGGTCAAAGCAATGGAAACTGCAGTTTAATGTTTCCAAATGTAAAATAATGCACTTGGGGAAAAGGAATCCTAAATCTGAGTATTTCATTGGCAGTTCTGTGTTAGCAAAAACTTCAGAAGAGAAGGATTTAGGGGTAGTGATTTCTGACAGTCTCAAAATGGGTGAACAGTGTGGTCGGGCGGTAGGAAAGGCAAGTAGGATGCTTGGCTGCATAGCTAGGGGTATAACAAGCAGGAAGAGGGAGATTGTGATCCCCTTATATAGAGCGCTGGTGAGACCACATTTGGAGTACTGTGTTCAGTTCTGGAGACCTCACCTACAAAAAGATATTGACAAAATTGAACGGGTCCAAAGACGGGCTACAAGAATGGTGGAAGGTCTTAAGTATAAAACGTATCAGGAAAGACTGAATGAACTCAATCTGTATAGTCTGGAGGACAGAAGGAAAAGGGGGGACATGATCGAAACATTTAAATATGTTAAAGGGTTAAATAGGGTTCAGGAGGGAAGTGTTTTTAACAGGAAAGTGAACACAAGAACAAGGGGACACAATCTGAAGTTAGTTGGGGGAAAGATCAAAGGCAACATGAGAAAATATTATTTTACTGAAAGAGTAGTAGATCCTTGGAACAAACTTCCAGCAGACGTGGTTGGGAAATCCACAGTAACTGAATTTAAACATGCCTGGGATAAACATATATCCATCCTAAGATAAAATACAGGAAATAGTAAAAGGGCAGACTAGATGGACCAAGAGGTCTTTTTCTGCCGTCAGTCTTCTATGTTTCTATGTTTCTATGTCTAAACAAGGAGAGAAGCAACTTAGAACAAAGGAGAAATTTCCTGACAGTCAGAACCAGTGGAACAGCTTGCCTCCAGAATAATAATAATAATAATAATAATAATAATAATAATAATAATAATTTTTTATTGGACTTGTATGCCGCCCCTCTCCGTAGACTCGGGGCAGCTAACAACAATAATAAACACAACATGTACAATCCAATAATAAAAAACAACTAAAAACCCCTATTATAAAACCAAACATACACACAAACATACCATGCATAACTTGTAATGGCCTAGGGGGAAGGAATATCTCAACTCCCCCATGCCTGGCGGTATAAGTGAGTCTTGAGTAGTTTACGAAAGACAGGAAGGGTGGGGGCAGTTCTAATCTCCAGGGGGAGTTGGTTCCAGAGGGCTGGGGCCGCCACAGAGAAGGCTCTTCCCCTGGGGCCTGCCAAATGACATTGTTTAGTCAACGGGACCCGGAGAAGGCCAACTCTGTGGGACCTTATCAGTCGCTGGGATTCGTGCGGTAGCAGGCGGTTCCGGATGCTCCAACACTGGAAGTTTTTAAGCAGATGTTGGATAACCATCTGTCTGAAGTAGTGTAGGGTTTCCTGCCTAAGCAGGGGGTTGGACTAGAAGACCTCCAAGGTCCCTTCCTACTCTGTTGTTATTGTTAAATGTAAATAATACGTTAAACCAATCCATCCATACATTGATTTTCACCGATTGATTGATTTCATTGATTTTATTCCCGTTCAGGAGTAAAGAGAAACTGTTTGCTGGATGGGAAGGGGGTAAGCAAAATGACTTAGCGATTAAAAGAGGACGATGGCTGGTGCCTAAATTAGATTCCTAAATTAAATCGATCCATCCAGTAAATTGATTTTGAGTCCTTCGGGATTGGGAAGCACAGAAGTGGGATAAATAAATAAATTTTGGTGGAGGGCTGGAGAGAAAGAGGAACTTGGTTGATCTGCCTTCCACTGCCAGGGGAGCTCCAGGTAAAAAGCCTCCTCCGCTGAGTCATGCCCGTTGGGTGCCAAAGCCCATGTCACCTCTTATCGCTGGACTTCTGCCCACTCCAGATCCTTCTGCGGAATTCCAGGCAGACCAGCTGACGCGGTGAGGCGACTCCGGTAAATTGATAGGCACCTGTCTCCACCCGTTTTTTTCCCCTCCAGGTCACACTTCTCTCATCCACATTGTTGTCGTCTGATAAGACAGGTGTTCTCTGGGCTGCGAAAGCTCACTTCTCTCCCCCCCCCGCCCTTGTCTTTGCCCCCCTGCCCCATATCTCCCCTGTTATCAAGCGGCCGGCTGGCGCTAACTCGGCCCTAGGATGACGCAGGCCTTGTGGACATAAAGAGGAAGAGATACGAAGCCAAGATCTGTGGCCAAGATGTCTACAGGCGTGATGCTTATCTGCCACACCAATGCAGGGGAGAAGGAGCGGCTGTCTCTTATCTCCCATTCTTCTCTCTCTCTCTCTCTCTCTCTCTCTTCCCAGGCAACAAAACCAGCAGCGGCTGCAGTCGCACATTCTTGTCAATTCCGGCTCAACAGGAAACTGCAGTTCATTTCGAGAGCTTTTTCAGCTGGTATGTTCATTGGAAAGGCTATTTCTCTGAAATGGCCGGAAGTTGGCTCTACAGCCAGAACCGCGCCCCACCAACTCCCCACCACTCTCAAAATGGAATAAAATAAGCCACAGTGTCTAGGTGGTAAATAATAATAATGATAATAATAATAATGATGATAATAATAATAATAATATGTTGTATTGATATAATAATAATAATAATAACTGTTGTAGTTGTTATTATTATTGTTATTTTTATTAGATTGACTACAAGCATAGACATGATGCTGTGGCACAGATGATCCACTGGAACTTGTGCCGGAACTACTATTTACCAGTGGCAAAGAACTGGTGGGATCATAAGCCCGAAAAAGTGGTCGAAAACGAGCAAGCAAAACTACTGTGGGACTTCTGACTTCCGACTGACCGAATTCTGAAGCATAACACACCAGACATCGTGATCGTGGAGAAAAAGAAAGTATGGATCATCGACATCGCAATCCCAGGAGACAGCAGAATTGAGGAGAAGCAGCTAGAGAAATTAGTGAAATACGAAGATCTAAAAATTGAGCTGCAAAGACTCTGGCATAAGCCAGTGAAAGTGGTCCCAGTGGTACTTGGCACGCTGGGCGCAGTGCCAAAGGATCTCAGAGGACATTTGAAAACCATCGGAATTGACAAAATCTCCATCTGTCAATTGCAAAAGGCCGCTTTACTGGGATCAGCAAACATAATTCGCCGCTACATAATGCAGTACTAGGGGCTTGGGAAGCGCCCGACTGGTGATGAAATACGAAATCCAGCATAGTGATCTCGTTTGCTGTGTTGTACTGACATAATAATAATTATTATTAATTACAATAATAATAATAACAACAACAACAACAATGACTCACAGTGAAATAATAGCAGTCTTCCAATACTTGAGGGGAGGCCACAAGAAGAGGGGGCCAACTTATTTACCAAAAGCAACTGAAGGCAAGAGAGGAAGCAACAGTTGGAAACTAATCCAGGAGAGAACCAGCCCAGAACTAAGGAGAAAATTCGGAATGGCATGGAATGGAATGGAATGGAATGGAATGGAATGGGATAGAATAGAATAGAACAGAACAGAACAGAACAGAATAGAATTTTATTGGCCAAGTATGATTGGACACAAACTTCTTCTGTTTCTCTCTCAAATTTTCTCCTTCCTTTCCTTCCATCTTTCCTTAACATGATCCTTCCTTCCCACCTTCTTCCTTCCTTCCTTCCTTTTTTTTTCTTTCTTTCTTTCTTTCTTTCCTTCCATCTTTCCTTAACATGATCCTTCCTTCCCACCTTCTTTCTTTCTTCCTTTCTTTCTTTCCTTCTTTCTTTCCTTCCTTCTTTCTCCTTTCCTTCTTTCCTTTGGTAAAACCTCCACCCATGGCTCCTTGTCCTGCCCATCGGTCTAATCCATCCCTAATCCATAAAAGAACCCATACTGCCTTGACCACATCAAGGGGGACAACACCCCAACTTCACATCAAGGGAATACTTCTGGTATTCTCCTCTTTTTTGGAATTCTCTTTTTTGGAATTTTTTGGAATTTTTGGAGTGGGGGCTGGAAGGGAAGGAAAAGTCAACCACCCCCCCTTTCTATTTCTTTTTCCTTGTTCTTTTACATTCAAATCGAAAGGGGAATTGAGACGGCGGCGGGAATTCCAAAACACCAGCAGCAGCAACAACAACAATGAGAAAATAATCAGATGTACATTGATCAGGGCTCTAATCTCGCTCCATGCAGGCAGAAGGATGTGCCAAGGGTTACAGGTCTCATGGAGCACTCCCAAGGCCATATAGATACACTAGCCTTGTGTAGTTGTGTGTTTGTGTGTTTTTGTTGCAGGTCTGTGTGTCTTTGCACCTTTGAACAAAAATCCCCCTTTCATCTCTGCTCCGTTTATTTTCTCAGCAGCAAAATTCCCCCTTCCCAGAATTTTATTCTGTTTCTCTCTCTTTCTTCTTCTTGTCAAAGCCGCCTCGCCAACCCCTCCTAGTAACCCGATGATACAAATAGGCCAAGGTTTAGCTTCCTGTTTTAAGAAGTGAAAGCCTCTGGGTGGAATGCCAGAAAAATCTTAATATAGTTCAAGGTCTAAATATAATAAGAATAACAAGGCTCCAGTCTGCCCCCCACCAAAAAAACACACACACCCCAGCCAGCGTGGGTTGGACCAGGGGGAAGCAATTCTTTAGCCACTAGGAAAACAATGGAGGTCTCTTTCAAGTGTCAGGGAATATTCTTAGCCGCCCTTTGACACCTAAATCAAGAGAGAGGCTGTTAGAAAAGGGATAATGCCAGGAAATTGCTTACAAGATCTGTTTCCTCCTCTGTAACGTAGGAGCCACTCAGGAGGGGAGAGAGAGAGGTGGTGGGTGGGGAAGCTGGCAACGTGACCAACGAAAAGACTTTCATCGGGGGGGGGGGATCAAACATTGACGTTGACAGCAAGGAGCATCGTTGGGAGGCGATAGCCAAAAGGATTTTGGTCTTCCTGTCTTTGGCTCTTCCGAGCCTGTCGCCACTCTGTTCCTGCTTACATTTCTGGAGGTTTTTTCCTAGTGGAAGTAAAGATAAAGATGCTGTTATGACAGATGGTTCTTGACTTGCAACGGTCCGTTTAGTGACCAATTGAGGTTTTGCAACGGGGGTGGAAATAGTGACTTGGGGCTGCTTTTCAAGCATACGATAGCAATAGCAATGGGACTTAAGTATTGCTTCGGAGTGCAAGTAGGATGCTTGGATGCACAGCTAGAGGTATAACAAGCAGGAAGAGGGAGATTATGATCCCGCTATATAGAGCGCTGATGAGACCACATTTGGAAGACTGTGTTCAGTTCTGGAGACCTCACCTACAAAAAGATATTGACAAAATTGAACGGATCCAAAGACGGGCTACAAGAATGGTGGAAGGTCTTAAGCATAAAACGTATCAGGAAAGACTTCATGAACTCAATCTGTATAGTCTGGAGGACAGAAGGAAAAGGGGGGACATGATCAAAAATTTAAATATGTTAAAGGGTTAAATAAGGTCCAGGAGGGAAGTGTTTTTAATAGGAAAGTGAACACAAGAACAAGGGGACACAATCTGAAGTTAGTTGGGGGAAAGATCAAAGGCAACATGAGAAAATATTATTTTACTGAAAGAGTAGTAGATGCTTGGAGCAAACTTCCAGCAGACGTGGTTGGTAAATCCACAGTAACTGAATTTAAACATGCCTGGGATAAACATATATCCATTGTAAGATAAAATACAGGAAATAGTATAAGGGCAGACTAGATGGACCATGAGGTCTTTTTCTGCCGTCAGTCTTCTATGTTTCTATGTTTCTAATATCAATGGGGCTTAGGCATTGCTTCGGAGTGTTTTGCATCCCTCTCTGAAGTCAGCCTAGGGGACCCCAACCAGTGTTCTCTCTAAATTTTTTTTGGGGTGGGCGGAAAAGTATAGTGTCTGAGCAGCAGTCCCTTCGGGACTGGGCGACACAGAAATAATAATAAAATTTCCCTCTCGGCTTCTGGGCAGGTTTGGAAAACTCTGAGTTGATGATGATTTTTAAGTGAGCGATTGCTCACCTGCTCAGCTTAGAGGGAACTATGACCCCAACCATCAAAATGATCAGGGGACTAGAAACCAAGACTTACGAAGAGAGACTGCGGGAACTGGGCATGGATAGCCTAGAGAAAAGGAGGGCCAGAGCGGACATGATAGCAATCTACAGGTATATGAGGGGATGTCACAGAGAGGAGGGGATCACTTTATTCTCCAGGGCACCAGAGGGCCGGATGAGGAACAAACGGCTGGAAGCTGACCAAGGAGAGATTCAACCTGGAAATAAGGAAGAACTTCCTGGCCATCAGAACGATCAACCAGTGGAACAACCTACCAGTGGACGTTGTGAACTCCAATACTCTGGACATTTTTAAGAGGAAATTGGACTGCCATTTGGCTGGGATGCTATAGGGTTCCTGCTTAGGCAGGGGGGGTTGGACTTGATGACCCGCATGGTCCCTTCCAACTCTAACAATAAATAAGTAAGTAAGTAAGTAAGTAAGTAAGTAAGTAAGTAAGTAAGTAAGTAAATAAGTAAATAAGTAAATAAGTAAATAAATAAATAAATAAATAAATAAATAAATAAATAAATAAATAAATAAATAAATCTGAGTCCTCGTTTTATCCATCTTGGAAGGATGGAAAGTTGGGTCAGCTTTGAGCCGGTGAGGATCGAACTCAAGACAGTGGGCAGAACTTACATGTAATATTGCATTCGGAATGGAATAACAAGCAGGTATAACAAGAAGGAAGAGGAAGATTGTGACCCTGCTGTATAGAGTGCTGGTGAGACCCCATTTGGAAGACCGTGTCCAGTTCTGGAGACCTCACCTACAAAAAGACATGGATAAAATTGAACGGGTCCAAAGATGGGCTATAAAAATGGTGGAAGGTCTCAAGCATAAAACTTATCAGGAAAGACTTCATGAACTCCATCTGTATAGTCTGGAGGACAGAAGGGAAAGTGGACACATGATCGAAACATTTTTAAATAAGTTAAAGGGTTCAATAAGGTTCAGGAGGGAAGTGTTTGTAATAGGAAAGTGAACCCAAGAACAAGAGGCCACAATCTGAGGTTAGTTGAGGGAAAGATCAGAAGAACGTGAGAAAGTATTATGTTACTGAAAGTGTAGTAGATGCTTGGAACAAACTTCCAGCAGACATGGTTGGTAAATCCACAGTCACTGAATTTAAACATGCTTGGGATAAACATACAATGGTACCTCTACTTAAGAACTTAATTCATTCCATGACCAGGTTCCTAAGTGGAAAAGTTTGTAAGTAGAAGCAATTGATAGGAATCAATGTAAAAGCAAATAATGTGTCCAAACCCATTTGGAAAGAAATAAAAGCTCGGAATTTGGGTGGGAGGAGGGGGAGGAAGAAGAGGAGGAGGACAGTTGCTGAGTATTGCATTGGCAGTTCTGTGTTAGCAAAAACTTCAGAAGAGAAGGATTTAGGGGTAGTGATTTCTGACAGCCTCAAAATGGGTGAGCAATGTGGTCGGGCAGTAGGAAAAGCAAGTAGGATGCTTGGCTGCATAGCTAGAGGTATAACAAGCAGGAAGAGGGAGATTGTGATCCCCTTATATAGAGAGCTGGTGAGACCACATTTGGAATACTGTGTTCAGTTCTGGAGACCTCACCTACAAAAAGATATTGACAAAATTGAACGGGTCCAAAGACGGGCTACAAGAATGGTGGAAGGTCTTAAGCATAAAACGTATCAGGAAAGACTTAATGAACTCAATCTGTATAGTCTGGAGGACAGAAGGAAAAGGGGAGACATGATGGAAACATTTAAATATGTTAAAGGGTTAAATAAGGTCCAGGAGGGAAGTGTTTTTAATAGGAAAGTGAACACAAGAACAAGGGGACACAATCTGAAGTTAGTTGGGGGAAAGATCAAAGGCAACATGAGAAAATATTATTTTACTGAAAGAGTAGTAGATCCTTGGAACAAACTTCCAGCAGACGTGGTTGGTAAATCCACAGTAACTGAATTTAAACATGCCTGGGATAAACATATATCCATGCTAAGATAAAATACAGGAAATAGTATAAGCGCAGACTAGATGGACCATGAGGTCTTTTTCTGCCGTCAGTCTTCTATGTTTCTATGTTTCTATGATGAAGGAAGAAGGTGAGCTGAGGTGAAATTAAAAAACCCGAAACTTTAAAGCTTAAAAAAAACCCGAGAAACCCAGGGGGAATGGCAGGAAACTGGCCGGGCCTTCGTGCTGCTCTCAAATTTCCTGGGAAATTTTTCCGGGCTCAGGATTTAAGTAGAAAATGGTTCTTAAGAAGAGGCAAAAAAATCGTGAACACCCGGTTCTTATCTAGAAAACTTCTTAAGTAGAGGTACCACTGTGTATCCAAAGACAGGAAATAGTATAAGGGCAGACTAGATGGACCATGAGGTCTTTTTCTGCCATCAATCTTCTTTGTTTCTATGTTTCTTAAAATAAAAAAATTGATTTTTCAAGACAAAACAAAGACATACACAGAAACATACAACATAAAAAAAGGAGCCCCTACTGCTCCACTCTTTTCAGAAGTCAAAAAATGGAAATAAAAATCCTATAGATCGTGTTAAGAAAAGGGAGAAGAGCAAGTAAAGGTAAAAAAAAGAACTATATACTATATGTTCTGTCGGTCTCTCTGGTAGAATCCTCCCAAAAATGCACAGGTACAAATTTCAGACACACACACGTTTGAAAATTCAAAACAATGTTCTTTATAATGAAAATTCACTTAAACCAAGCCCTCTTTTGGGATAGCAAAGAGCACTGGTCTCCAAACAAACTGGTAATTTGTACAAGTCCCTTATCAGTTCTGTGATACTTAGCTTGCAGCTGTGAGGCAATTCACAGTCCTTCTTCTTTCACCAAGTGAAACACACTTTGCCCTGGTTTAGTTTCAAAGCGGGGAAAAATCAGCACCCAAAAAGTCAAAGTCAGTAAAGCAGTCACGAAACACAAGGATCAGATAATCCTCCACAATGGCCAAACCCACAGGCTGCTATTTATAGCAACCTCACTAATGATCACAGCCCCACCCAACCACAGGTGGCCTCATTTTCTTTGATAATAATCTCTCAGTTGTTGCTGCCTATACATCGCTCTCTGCATGTGTGGCTGTATCATTAACTCTTGTTCTGAATCCAAGGAGGAGCTAGAGAATTGATCTCCTTCTGAGCTGTCTGCCACGCTCTCCTCCTCCCTGTCACTCATGTCTTCTTGGTCAGAGGAGCCTTCATCATCAGATTCCACCGGGAGCAAAACAGGCCTGCAGCATGAGGATGTCTCCCCCACATCCACAGTCCTTGGGGCAGGAGCTGGGGCAGAGCTAACCACAACACTATATATGTTATTGCTATTTACAAGGATTTACATAGTTTTGTACCATCTAGTAAACAGTCTAATATTTACAGTGATATTCTTTTATTCAGCCACTCGTACAACCTATACCAAATTTTGTAATACAGTGATACCTCGTCTTACAAACGCCTCGTCATACAAACTTTTCGAGATACAAACCAGGGGTTTAAGATTGTTTTGCCTCTTCTTACAAACTATTTTCACCTTACAAACCCACCGCCGCCGCTGGGATGCCCCGCCTCTGGACTTCCGTTGCCAGCAAAGCTGGGATTCCCCTGAGGCTCCCCTCCATGGGAAACCCCACCTCCGGACTTCCGTGTTTTTGTGATGCTGCAGGGGAATTCCAGCAGGGGAATCCCAGCAGTGCAAAAACGGGTGCTTCGCTGGCAATGGAAGTCCAGATGTGGGGTTTCCCAGCGAGGGGAGCCTCAGTGAAATCGCAGCATTGCAAAAACACAGAGGTCTGGAGGTGGGGTTTTGAGGACTTTGGTGTTTTTGCAATGCTGCGATTTCACTGATGCTCCCTTCACTGGGAAACCCCACCTCCGGACTTCCGTTGCCAGCGAAGCGCCCGTTTTTGCGCTGCTGGGATTCCCCTGCAGCATCGCAAAAACACGGAAGTCTGGAGGTGGGGTTCAAAAATGGGCGCTTCGGCTGGCAAAAGGGGTGAATTTTGAGCGTGCACGCATTAATCACTTTTCCATTGATTCCTATGGGAAACATTGTTTCGTCTTACAAACGTTTCATCTTAAGAACCTCGTCCTGGAACCAATTAAGTTTGTAAGACAAGGTATCACTGTATTCCGATTCTTCTTGTCCCTTCAACCGCCTTGTCATCATATGTTTCTATGTTTCTATGTTTTTATTTGACTTATGTGCCACCCAATCCCGCAGGACTCATGGCCATAGGCTTATGGTAGCCATAAGTCAAGGACCAGCTGTATAGAAAATATCAGTTCCCAATCCTGGAGACGCGGCACAAAACCCAGCAAGCTTGAAATCCAGTCGTTAAAAGGCTCAGGGGGAGCGAAAGGGGAAAAAGTACATTAAAATGTGTTCAGAGACACACCTGGACCCTCCCTTCCTGTCCACACCTCTCTCTAAGGTCAGAGCATCACAATACAAGAATGCTTGTGTATGGCCCACACTTGCTTGTACCGGGCAAGGGTAAACAATCCGGAGCCATTGTTAAGAAGTCCGGCATTGTGTTGGTGCCATTGAGGCCGTGCTTAGAATCCCCTGGGGAACCCAAGGCTTGGTTGGCGTGATGCAAGCTTCGAAAAATTAAAGGGCATCAGAGTCGAGCAAGAAACAGATTGTGAAATCATTTCCCCGTAAGTTAAACGAGAATATGCATTTCCAAGTCCACAGCATGGTTTGTCCTTGTGGAACAATTCCCAGAAATATGTTTTACGTTCTCTTCCACGTCATTTGGGAGTCTCTCGGGGGATTGCTATGATGTATATACAGAAGGCCCTGAAGTCAATGGGACATCCTCTTATCCATTCGGGTGTCCCTACGTAGTTCCCCCTTTTCCTTTGGTCACCCGATTTACTTATTCATTTTATTTATTTATTTATTTTGTCCAATACACAATGAGGGTTTTAGTGGATATATATATCTATATACACATAGTAAAATACATGAGGAAGGTTATAGAGGAGATACTCATAGTAAAATATATCTATGAAATAATAGAAAAGAAGATATAGTAATAGAACATATCAATGAAAGAATAGAAGAAGAGATGTAGGAATAGAAGAAAGGTATAGGAGACACAGGAGAGCAATAGGACAGGGGACGGAAGGCACTCTAGTGCACTTGTACTCGCCCCTTACTGACCTCTTAGGAATCTGGATAGGTCAAAATTGAACGGGTCCAAAGACGGGCTACAAGAATGGTGGAAGGCCTTAAGCATAAAACGTATCAGGAAAGACTTAATGAACTCAATCTGTATAGTCTGGAGGACAGAAGGAAAAGGGGGGACATGATCGAAACATTTAAATATGTTAAAGGGTTAAATAAGGTCCAGGAGGGAAGTGTTTTTAATAGGAAAGTGAACACAAGAACAAGGGGACACAATCTGAAGTTAGTTGGGGGAATGATCAAAGGCAACATGAGAAAATATTATGTTACTGAAAGAGTAGTAGATCCTTGGAACAAACTTCCAGCAGACGTGGTTGGTAAATCCACAGTAACTGAATTTAAACATGCCTGGGATAAACATATATCCATTGTAAGATAAAATACAGGAAATAGTATAAGGGCAGACTAGATGGACCATGAGGTCTTTTTCTGCCGTCAGTCTTCTATGTTTCTATGTTTCTATGTTTCTAACTGTAGATAATCTAAGGGTAAAGTGTTGGGGGTTTGGGGATGACACTATGGAGTCCGGTAATGAGTTCCACGCTTCGACAACTCGGTTACTGAAGTCATATTTTTTACAGTCAAGTTTGGAGTGGTTAATATTAAGTTTAAATCTGTTGTGTGCTCTTGTGTTGTTGTGGTTGAAGCTGAAGTAGTCGCGGACAGACAGGACGTTGCAGCATATGATCTTGTGGGCAATACTTAGATCTTGTTTAAGGTGTCTTAGTTCTAAACTTTCTAGGCCCAGGATTGAAAGTCTAGTCTCATAGGGTATTCTATTTCGAGTGGAGGAGCTAAGGGCTCTTCTGGTGAAGTATCTTTGGACATTTTGAAGGGTGTTAATGTCTGAGATGCGATATGGGTTCCAAACAGATGAGCTGTATTCGAGGATGGGTCTGGCAAAAGTTTTGTAAGCTCTGGTAAGTAGGTACACTGCTCAAAAAAATAAAGAGAACTCTTAAACAACACCAATCAAACTTCTGTGAAATCAAACTGACCGCTTAGGAAGCAACACTGATTGACAATCCATTTCACCTGCTGTTGTGCACATTCAACTTTGTACAGAACAAAGTATTCAATGAGAATATTTTATTCATTCAGATCTAGCATGGGTTCTTTGAGTCTTCCCTTTATTTTTTTGAGCAGTATTTGTCAAACAAGTATAGAATTAGAGTTTGTATTAACATAACAAAGTATGTCTGAAGAAATGCAAAATTTTCACACGCACTCCTGACGATTCAAATAATGTATATCTAAAGTTTCGCATTCGTACCATTACTGTAGGCTGAGAAATAAAAAGTGGTGCATTGCTTTCTGGGTGACCCAGGTACAATGTGAAAGTGGCTTTCTATTGTCAAGGGCTACCTATAACATGGCGACCAAAACTGGATGCAATATTCTAAAGCAGTGATTTTCAACCTTTCTTGAGCCGCGGCACATTTTTTACATTTACAAAACCCTGGGGCACATTGAGCAGGGGGGGGGCGCTAAAAAAAGTTTGGACAAAAAAAATCTCTCTCTCTCTCTCTTCCTTCCTTTCGCTCTATTTCTCTCTCTCTCCATCCCTCTTTCTTTCTCTTCCTTCCTTCCTCTCTTTTTTGCTCCCTTTCTCTCTCCCTCCCTACCTCCCTCTATGTTTCTCTCTCTCTCCTTCCCTCCCTCCCTCTCTTTCTCTCTCTCTCTTGCTTTCTTTCTCTCTCTTGCTTTCTCTCTTGCTTTCTTTTTCTTGTTCTCTTTCTCTCTCTCTTGCTTTCTCTCTTGTTCTCTTTCTCTCTTGCTCGCTCTTTCTCTTGCTTTCTTTCTCTCTCTCTTGCTTTCTTTCTCTCTTTCTCTCTCTCTTCCTTTCTTTCTCTCTCTGAGCTACACGGCACACCTGACTATGTCTCGCGGCACACTAGTGTGCCATGGCACACTGGTTGAAAAACACTGTTCTAAAGCATTCCTTCATTTGTCTAATTCCATTCTCAACCTTGCCCTGCAAGGATGGCCTGAAACCTCTCTTTTTCTCCTATAAAAGGATCGCTTGAGAAATGGTTCTAATTCCACTAAGATCCCATCAGCAAACAGCCCAGCTGAGTCTAGACAAAGGTTTGATTTTTTGAATTCAAAGGGGAACAATTTGCAGAAGGATAAGGCAATTTAGGGCTTTCAAAGGGAAAAAAAAATCATAACCATAAATTTTTAACTATTCATCCGACGCAGAGACAGAGAGGCGGTGAGGTAGCTTTTAATAGTCTCGCACCGCCATGGCCACAGATGGCCACTGACGAAGGTCTGGGTTTTGTCAATTGGAAGAGCATCTTTGGGCCAACGACACAAAAGGAAGAAAGAAAGAAAGAAAGAAAGAAGAAAGAAAGAAAGAAAAAAAGAAAAAAAGGAAGCAAGGAAGCAAGGAAGCAAGGAAAGAAAGAAAGGAAGGAAGGAAGGAAGGAAGGAAGGAAGGAAGAGGAAGGAAGGAAGGAAGAGGAAGAAGGAAAGAAGGAAGCAAGGAAGCAAGGAAGGAAGCAACGAAGCAAGGAAAGAAAGAAAGAAAGAAAGAAAGAAAGAAAGAAAGTTGGGAATATGGAACAATTTTGTCAGGTGAGAAGTTTTTGCAATGTCATTTGTGGAGATTTTTAGCCATCCAGATTGATTGGTTGGTTGGTTGGTTATTTGATTGATTTTATTTCTATGCCGCCCAATCCCATAGCACTCAAGGTGGCTTACAACAATACAAACATAATACAAAATTAAAAGAAGTCAAATAATAAACTATTAAAATCAGCTGGCTTTCATGCCTAAGGCGGAACTAGAACTCACAGTCTCCTGGTGATTGGCCCAAAGTCAGCCAGTCGGCTTTCACACCTAAGGCGGAACTAGAACTCAGAGTCTTTTAGTGATTGGTCAAACTCACCCAGCTGACTTTCATGCCTAAGGTGGAACTAGAACTCAAAGTCTCCTGGTGATTGGTCCAAAGTCACCCAGCCAGTTTCATGGCTAAAGCGGGACTAGAACTCACCGTCTCCTGGTGATTGGCCCAAAGTCACCCAGCCAGCTTTCCCAGCTAAGGCGGAATTAGAATTCACAGTCTCCTGGTGATTTCCTCAAAGTCACCCAGCTGGCTTTAATCGATTAGGTGAGACTAGAACTCATAGTCTCCTGCTTTCTAGCTTGATGTCTTAACCACTAGACCAAATTGGCTCTCACATGGAATTTGCACAGTGGCATTTATTTGCTTATAGCCCTTGTTAGCCCACTTACCATGAAAAGCAATGGGTTTAATAAAATTGATTCGAAAACAAATCGCATCCATGCAAAAGCAGCTTTAAGAGCACACAGGAAGGAGCTAGCCCTAATGCAGGTCCCTGGTAGCTTCAGGCAACCAAAGTTTTGGAGAAAGTCCAGCCAATTAGCAGTACATTCAGTAATACATGAATCTTGGACAAATCCGTAGACTTGTGTTCCAAAGGATAATTGGTTTCCGATTCCACACTAGGGCAGAATTAAGCAAGCTGACAATAACAAGTGAATTGACTTCTAGAAGGTCTATAGATTTCAATGTTGGTTTTCATCAAGTTTATCCCAACTGGTGGATATTTGGATGTGTGTCCAGACATATAATACAATCAACTTGAGATCTTTCCTCAAGGGGGGGGGGGGACAACAACCAAGAACTTTGTGCAAGTACCTTTATTTTTTTCCAGCAACAGATGAACCTTGGCCACGCAACTTCTTCCTTTCCTTCAATTTTCCATTTTGGAAAACTTTAATACTTCTTTGGAGAAAAACTGAATGATAGAGAAGCAGACAGATGATAGAGAGATAAAGATAGAGAAATAGAATGATGGGGAGGGAGGGAGGAAGAGAGAGATTAGATAGATAGGTAGATAGATAGATAGATAGATAGATAGATAGATAGATAGATAGATAGATAGATAGATAGATAGATAGAGAAGCAGGCAGGCAGGCATGCAGGCATGCAGGCAGGCAGGCAGGCAGGAAGGAAGGAAGGAAGGAAGGAAGGAAGGCAGATATCAGAGAGGAGAAAAGATGGATGGATGGATGGATAAATAGATAGATAGATAGAGAGAGAGAGACAGGCAGGCAGGCAGACAGATATCAGAGAGGAGAAAAGATAGATGGATGGATGGATAGATAGATAGATAGATAGATAGATAGATAGATAGATAGATACAGACAGACAGACAGACAGATATCAGAGAGGAGAAAAGATAGATGGATGGATGGATAGATAGATAGATAGATAGATAGATAGATAGATAGATAGATAGATAGATAGATAGAGACAGACAGACAGACAGATATCAGAGAGGAGAAAAGATGGATGGATAGATAGAGAGATAGAGAGATAGATAGAGAGAGAGAGAGAGAGAGAGGCAGGCAGGCAGGCAGGCAGACAGACAGACAGACAGACAGACAGACAGATATCAGAGAGGAGAAAAGATAGATGGATGGATGGATGGATAGATAGATAGATAGATAGATAGATAGAGAGAGAGAGAGAGAGACAGGCAGGCAGGCAGGCAGAGAGAGACAGATATCAGAGGATAAAAGATAGATGGATGGGATGGATAGATAGATAGATAGATAGATAGATAGATAGATAGATAGATAGATAGATAGAGACAGACAGACAGACAGACAGACAGACAGACAGACAGACAGATTGTTGAGAGAGGAGAAAAATAGATAGAGAGATGATGAGGGGTGTGTGTGAGAGAGAGAGACAGAGAGAGAGAGAGAGAGAGACAGAGACATATGTTTCTATGAGACAGAGAGAGAGACCCAAACAACAGACAAACCTCCTTTATCTCCAATTATGGTCTGATCCTCCCTGGAATTTGCATTGTGTCTCCTCCTTTGTCACTTCTTGTTCTCCCCCAAACTGGTTGAGATAGAGACAAGGTGCTAATCCCTCAGTAATTAACACTCCTGTTGAAAGGTCACCACCAGGTTAAGTGAGAGGGCTCCTTTGGAGAGTTTTCAGGGGGATTCCTCGCTCTCATTAAAGCCAGGAGAAAGCCTTGAAGGACTCCAGAAACGCCTTGTTTGCTGATGGGAATAAGGAATGTCTTCCATTGTCTGGTAGGAGCCAATTTAGCATCAGCCAAGGGTAAACAGAGACCTTTCCGGGGAAGTGGGGAAATTGTGGGGTCAACTCCCCAACTGGCCACGATCAAATTAACTCTGTCAGGCTGATAAAGGTGGTAGCCCCCTTCCTGATTTTATCAAAATGCCTTCACGTAAAGGTGCAAGCCATCTTAATCACTAGATAAAATTGAACGGGTCCAAAGACGGGCTACAAAAATGGTGGAAGGTCTTAAGCACAAAACTTATCAGGAAAGACTTCATGAACTCCATCAATACTTTTATTAATATTGATTGTTTGTACCTCATAATTCTTGACCAATGTATCTTTTTCTTTTATGTACACTGAGAGCCTATGCACCAAAGACAAATTCCTTGTTTGTCCAATCACACTTGGCCAATAAAGAATTCTATTATTCTATTCTATTCTATTCCATTCCACTCTACTGTACTCTATTCCATTCTATTCTACTCATGATTCTTGACAAATGTATATCCTTTCTTTTATGTACACTGAGAGTCTATGCACCAAAGACAAATTCCTTGTTTGTCCAATCACACTTGGCCAATAAAGAATTCTATTCTATTCTATTCTATTCCACTCTACTCTACTCTACTCTATTCCATTCTAATTCTATTCCATTCTATTCTATTCATGATTCTTGACAAATGTATATCCTTTCTTTTATGTACACTGAGAGCCTATGCACCAAAGACAAAATCCTTGTGTATCCAATCACACTTGGCCAATAAATAATTTTATTCTATTCTATTCCACTCCACTCCACTCTATTCCATTCTAATTCTATCCCATTCTATTCTATTCATGATTCTTGACAAATGTACATCCTTTTTTTTATGTACACTGAGAGCCTATGCACCAAAGACAAAATCCCTTGTGTGTCCAATCACACATGGCCGATAAATAATTCTATTCTATACTAAATAAATAAATAAATAAAATCAGGGGGGGAAATTGAATCTTTGGGTGATCCCACCAGCAGAAGACGGTCAATACACACTGAAATTCCATGGCCATCCTGTCACTTGCTTAAAGTTTTGATGTGGCTGGTCCAACCAAGCTTTCAGGAGCCTCTCCTACCTCCACGACCACCCCCATCCCAAGCACACCCCATTCTCCTCTCCCTGGTGCCCCCTTTCCATCTCCCCCACCCACCCTCCATCCCTTCCTCGGTCAGACCCAGAACATTAGCACAATTAGCACGAGCCCACTGGCGCCAATTAGCAGCCAATACCGTCTCCGCGTTGGGAGGGGGGCTGGAGGCACGGAGAGGCCTATGTCTCCAGCCTGCCTTCACACTCAATTACTTTAAGTGGAGTCTCTGAGCTGCGGTTGGTTGGTCAGTTGTTGCAGTAATTGTGTCTTCTCCCGTTGCTTCGGGCGCTCTGCTCCCAGTCGCTCTGATACTGTCTTTATTGACTCTATGCCTTGTCCGCTTACATCAACACACTTCTTCAAAGGGAAAATGTGGGAGAGGGGGAGGGGAAGGGGGAGGAGGAGGAAGGGAAGGAGGGGGAGAAAGAGCGGAGGGTGGAAAAGGAGGGGGGAGAGAGAGAGACTTGATGTCTTAATCTGGACTTTCAGAGAAGGCTCTGTGGAGATCCAGCAAATGAGTCTCTTACTCATAAAAGATTCGGCGGGGTCTCATGTTGGTTTTAATTCTCACATCTGTCTGGCAGGTTTGCACCGCTTTCCGAGCGGAGATGTTAAGAGTGGGTTCTGCTCTTGGAAAGCCCATAAGCTCTGTAGTGGTTAATTACGTGTCCTTTTGTGCTTGAGAAAACAGGGCCAGGATTCAAAGAGGTTGAAGGATGCTCACGTATTTCTCGGGCATACAATTTGGGGGGGGGGTTCCCTTCTTTCTTTCTTTCTTTCTTTCTTTCTCTCTCTCTCTTTCTTGGTGGTTTGGATTTTCTCTCCTTTTTTGGGGCCTCTCCTTCCTTTTATGAATTCCTTTTGTCATGCCAGAAATCCTGTTTGGATGAACTAGGGATAGAAAGGAATAGAGAGATCATTCTCCATCATTCAACGATGGTGGTAATAATAAGGAGGAGGAGGAAGAAGAAGAAGAAGAAAAAGAAGAAGAAGAAAAAGAAGAGAAAGAAGAAGAAGAAGAAGAAGAAGAAGAAGAAGAAGAAGAGAAAGAAAGAAAGAAGAGGAGGAGGAGGAGGAGGAGAAGGAGGAGGAAGAATAAGAATAAGAATAGTAACAACAACAACAACAACAACAACAACAACAACAACAACAACAACAACAACAACAGAGTTGAAAGTAACCTTGGAGGTCTTCTAGTCCAACCCCGTTTAGGCAGGAAACCCTACACCACTTTAGACAAATGGTTATCCAATATCTGCTTTAAAATTTCCATTGTTGGAACATTCACAATTTCTGGAGGCAAGTTTTTCCACTGGTTAATTGTTCTCACTGTCAGGAATTTTCTCCTTAGTTCTAAGTTGCTTCTCTCCTTGTTTAGTTTCCACCCATTGCGTCTTGTCCTGCCCTCAGGTGCTTTGGAGAATAGCTTGACTCCCTCTTCTTTGTGGCAACCCCTGAGATATTGGGACACTGCTATCATGTCTCCCCTGGTCCTTCTTTTCATTAAAGTAGACATACCAAGTTCCTGCAACCGTTTTTCTAAAATGTTTTAGCCTCCAGTCCCCTAGTCATCTCTGTTGTTCTTCTCTGCACTTTTTCTAGAGTCTCAACATCCTTTTTGCATCGTGGCAACCAGAATTGAATGCAGTATTCCAAGTGTGGCCTTACCAAGGCCTTATAAAGTGGTATTAACACATCACGTGATCTTGATTCTATCCCTCTGTTAATGCAGCCTAGAACTGTGTTGGCTTTTTTGGCAGCTGCTGCACACGGCTGGCTCCTATTTAAATAGTTGGACACTAGGACTCCAAGATCCCTCTCAGAGTTACTACTGTTGAGCAAGGTACCACATATACTGTACCTATGCATTTTGTTTTTCTTGCCTAAAATGTACAGCCTTACTTTCTTCCGCCATTGAAAAGTACTATTAAGAAGGAAATATACCCAAGTTCTCCTAGCAGAGCAATGGGGAGAATATCCTAAGCAATTAATGTCACTTTGACCAAATATTTACAGAAGACATGGCGAACCAAGTATAGGTGTTACAGAAAACGTCCACCTTTCTATCCATTTCAAAGGACTTACAATAACTGCTCCAGGGTCATCTTTAAAACATAGTAAGATAGCATCAGAATTTAGGGTTGAGGCTTTAAAGAAGGAATTCAGCAAGGTAGGAATTTTCTCACAGGCTGTCTTTGAAAGCAAAAAACAAATCTTCATAGCATTATCTTCAACTTTGGTGCTACTTTCTCCCATACTTACTGTTTACTATTATCTGCAAAATTGATAAACTATCTTGATTGTCATCAGAAACTTTGTTTACACAGTTTGCAATGATTAAAGGACTGGAGCAGCTTCTCACCCCTTGAATAAAGATTACAACCGGCTGCTGAGATTATTATTTATTTAATTTTTTAGAAGTGGAGAAGAAGGAAGTGAAGGGAGACATGAATATGAGCTTTGGAACTTAAAGTAGCCTGAGAGAAGATGTTATCTTTCTGCTATTTTTTTTTTAAGTCCTGGAACACCCCTGAAGTGGGTTTTTCTAGTTTAAAAAGCAACTTGTTTTAAGAAGATTGCCATCCTTAACTAATAGTTTTCCACCCTACCTGCAGGAAAGGAATAGATCAGACAACCAGCCCTTGATTATCGAGTGGAGCAAGTGGCCGGTTTGAAGTTTCTGGGTGTTATCATAAAAGAGGAACCTGACCTGGGGCCTCTCATATTGCACCATTGGTCAAAAGGGCCCCCAGAGATTATACTACCTAGAAAACACAGTATCAACAGTAAAGACCTTCAAATTTCTAGGTTCTGCCATAGCTCAAGACCTAAAATGGTCACCTAACATCAAAAACGTCATCAAAAAAGCACAACAAAGAATGTTCTTTTTGCACCTACTCAGGAAGATCAAACTGTCCAAGGAGCTGCTGATCCAGTTCCATAGAGGAATCATTGAGTCTGTCATCTGCACCTCTATCACTGTCTGGTTCGGTTCTGCAACCCAACAAGGCCGACACAGACTTCAGAGGAGAATCAGAACTGCAGAAAAACAATGGCTCCCAACTTGCCTTCCATTGAGGACGAGTCAAAAAGAGGGTTGTGGAAATATTTACTGACCCCTCACATCCTGGACATAAACTGTTTCAACTCCTGCCCTCAAAACGTCGCTACAGAGCACTGCACACCAAGACAACTAGACCCAAGAACAGTTTTTTCCTGAATGCCATCACTCTGCTAAACAAATAATTCCCTCAACACTGTCAAACTATTCATTAAGTCTGCACTCCTATTACTACTGTTTTTTCTCATCATTCCTATCACCCTTTTCCTCCTACTAAGGATTATATGACTATAACTTGTTGCTTGTATCCTTAAGATTTTTATTAATACAGTAGTCCCTCGCTATACCGCGCTTCACCTACTGCGGCTTCACTTCATTGCGGGTTTCTGAGGAAGCCGATCGGCAGATTTAAACAGCCCGCCGAACTCGATCGGCAGGTTTTTTAAAAAAAAAAATAAAAATCTAAAATTGTAAATACTGTATTTAAATACTGTATCTAAAATAAATACTGTGTGGGAAGTGTTTATAAACACTTAAAACAATGAAAACTTACCAAACAATTACAATATAAATACTTAAATAAGTACTATCAGTCGATAAATTCCCCATCGCGGATTTCACCTATCGCGGCCAGGTCTGGAACGTAACACCAGCGATAGGTGAGGGACTACTGTATTGTTTCCTCATTGCTTATTTGACCCCTATAATCATTAAGTGTTGTACCTCATGATTCTTGACAAATGTATCTTTTTTTTTATGTACGCTGAGAGCATCTGCACCAAGACAAATTCCTTGTGTGTCCAATCACACTTGGCCAATAAAGAATTCTATTCTATTCTATTCTATTCTGTTTTCTTTTATGTACACTGAGAGCATATGCAGCAAGACAAATTCCTCGTGTGTCCAATCAAACTTGGCCAATAAAATTCTATTCCATTCCATTCTATTCTATTCTATGATTGGATTTGATTGCTTATTTTGTATCCTATGACTATGATTCTTGACGAACTTATCTTTTCTTTTATGTACAGTGAGAGCATCTGCACCAAGACAAATTCCTTGTGTGTCCAATCACACTTGGCCATTAAAATTCTATTCTATTTTATTCTTTTCTGATGGGATGGCTGGAACCCTTTATTTCCACCAAATAAAATGCCACACCCAGCACACCAACCCCAGTAGCAGATTCTCTGAGAACCTTGATTGAAAGCAGGACTCAAGGATAACTCAAGGATCAAGAAAGTGTTTGATTTATTTATTTATTGGATTTATTTATTTGGATTTGAGTCTGTCATCTGCACCTCTATAACTGTCTGGTTTGGTTCTGCAACCCAACAGGACCGACACAGACTTCAGAGGAGAATCAGAACTGCAGAAAAAACCATGGCTGCCAACCTGCCTTCCATTGAGGACTTGTATACTGCACGAGTCAAAAAGAGGGCGGGGAAAATATTTACTGACCCCTCACATCCTGGACACAAATTGTTTCAACTCCTACCCTCAAAACGTCGCTACAGAGCACTGCACACCAAGACAACTAGACACAAGAACAGTTTTTCCCCAAACACCATCACTCTGCTAAACAAATATTTCCCTCCACATTGTCAAACTATTTACTAAGTTTGCACTACTATTACTACTAGTTTTTTCTCATCATTCCTATCACCCATTTCCTCCCACTTAGGACTGTATGACTGTAACTTGTTGCTTGTATCCAAAGATTTTTATTAATATGGATTGTTTCCTCATTGCTTATTTGACCCCTACGACAATCATTAAGTGTTGTACCTCATGATTCCTGACAAATGTATCTTTATATATATATGAGAGCATATGCACCAAGACAAATTCCTTATGTGCCCAATCACACTTGGCCAATAAAGAATTCTATTCTATTCTATTTCATTCTATTCATAGATAGATAGATAGATAGATAGATAGATAGATAGATAGATAGATAGATAGATAGATAGATAGATAGATGACAATAATAGTAATAGTAATAATAATAATAATAATAATAATAATAATAATAATAATAATAATTTATTAGACTTGTATGCTGCCCCTCTACGAAGGGGCAGCTCAGAGATAAATAGATAGATAGATAGATAGATAGATAGATAGATAGATGGATGGATGGATGGATGGATGGATGGATGGATGGATGGATGGATGGATAGATGCATAGATGCATAGATGCATAGATACATAGATGATAATGATGATTGAGATAGACAGACAGACAGACAGACAGACAGATACATAGATACATAGATACATAGATACATAGATACATAGATACATAGATACATAGATACATAGATGATAATGATCATTGAGATAGACAGACAGACAGACAGACAGATAGACAGACAGATAGATAATTTTTTGTTTGGTTACATCAGTTATGACAGACGAGGGAACGGACCATAAACCTTACTTGCCAACGCCTGAGTGCTACAAAAGAAGAGCCCCTTGCTGATGGAGGCCATCCGTTTCCTGCTGACCCGTGAACCACGGAGGAAAGGGGTTCATGCCCCTTCTAAATGCAACGCGAGCGTATCTCAGACACATCGTTTCAGCACTTAAACAACCCCAGCAGGTTCTACACGAGATTTTCCAGGTGAGCACTTCTGCTCTCCTTTGCCATGTCACTGGCTCATCATTCACCACTCCAGCACAGTAGGAGCAGCTAATTGACACAGTTGTGGGGTGTTTTTTTTTCCTCTTCTTCTCACGCTTGGAGTTCCCTCCGGTTGACCTCCCTGCGCTTGCGGTGTATCAAAATCCAGGAGAGTGTAGCTAGGGCTGGCCGACGCATAGTGTTAAAAGCTTCTCTCTTCTCCTTCTAGTAATGTAGGATCAAAGTGGCAAGTGCAAGGTGAAAACATTTCAAGCTGAGTCTCATGGAGGTGACATTCCCCGTGAGTAAATAAGCCATGGATCGGGGAACATTGGACGATGCATCCCACCCCAGCCCAACACCATCCTGCAAGAGCTACAAAGCTGAGCATGTGAACTTTGATCAGTTAGAACAAGGCAATGTCGTCTGGCGGGACCCAGGGGAAGAGCCTTCTCTGTGGCAGCCCCGGCCCTCTGGAATCAACTCCCCCCAGAGATCAGAACTGCCCCCACCTTCCTTGTCTTTCATAAATTGCTTAAGACCCACCTGTATCGCCAGGCATGGGGGAATTGAGACATCTCCCCCAGGCTTATATAGTTTTATGTATGGAATGCTGGTGTTGTATGGGTTTTTAAATGATGGGGTTTTAGATGCTTTCTTTTAAATATTATATTTGTTACATTATCACATTGTTATTATTGTTGTTGTGAGCCGCCCCGAGTCTGCGTAGAGGGGCGGCATACAAATCTAATAAATTATTATTATATTATTGTTATACAGTGGTACCTCAAGATACGAACCCCTCGTCTTACAAACAACTCGAGATACGAACCCGGGGTTCAGAAAAAATTGCCTCTTCTTACGAACTTTTTTCGTGTTACGAACGCCAAACCCGAACTTCCGGGTTCGGCGTTCGGGAGGCTGCTGGGAAGCCGCCCGGCTGTTTTAAAAGGTCACAGCCGGGCTGGGGGGCTTCCCAGCAGCCTCCCGAACCCCGAACTTTTGCCGAACTTCCGGGTTCGAGGTTCGGGAGGCTGCTGGGAAATCAATTGTTTTTAATCCTCCATATAATGACAGCAGCGAGAATAGTGCTCACACAATATTGGAAAAATGGAAATTTGCCTACTGAAAGAGATATAATTGAAAAAATCATAACGTGTGCAGAAATGGATAGTTTAACTGAAGAAATAAAAAATACAGATGAGCAAGAGCACACTAACTGTTGAAGTAGGTTTTATGATTGGATAGAAAAAAAGAGAAAAAAGGAAAATTAAAGAGTTAATAAATGTTAGATAATTTGGGGAGCAAATGTCAGTGGATGTGTCACAAAAGGAAAACAAAGAAAAAAAATGCTCCGAGTCTTTGGAGAGGGGCGGCATACAAATCTAATTAATAATAATAATAATAATAATAATAATAATAATAATAATAATAATAATAATAATATACCAGAATAAGATCTTTGCTAAAACTTGGTGTATATATGTAAATACAATAGTAAATAAGCACTATTAGAATTGTACTACAGGCTTATCACAAATTCTCCAACCTTTATTTCAATGTACTTTCTGTGTGTATGTTTTGTTGTTTGTATTTTGTGTGTTTAAATAAAATCAATTTTTAATTTAAAAAGGAGGAGAAGCTATCGGCCTGGCAACTATCCAAGGATTGATAAGATTTGTGGTTGCAATTCACCTTTGAAAGACTGTTTGCTGAGACTTTGCTGGATATGAACACTAGGAATTCACATTAGACAAATAAAAAGGTGTTTTGTTGGGACAAAGAGTCTGTTTTGCGATTTTGTGAAACCTAGGTCAGAACACTTTTTAAAAATCACCTTAACATCACTCATAGGAGGTACAGTATAGGCTATTTCACCCAGGATGTTACTCTAGAATTGTTCTTTGACTCATAAAATGCCTCCAGTAATTTCTCCAAATCCCTGATCCTGCAGTAATTATCATCTAAAAGCCAACTCCATCAAACGGTCAACTTTAGTACAGTCAACCTAGTTGTAGATCCCTGCTGGGGCAACATCTCTCTCTAATTCATCCTAGTTGAGTGTTGTCCGTGGTCCTGAACTCAGTATTTAAAGGTTTGGCTTGGCTCAGACCTGACTAAACATATCTCTGCTTGACTTGATCAGCTTTTTTTTTTTTAAAAGGCTTGATCCGACTGCTCCCATTTCACCTGAAAGCCTCAAGCCCCAAAGGAACCGGGCACCAAGGTCGTTACTATCCTGTACCAATGCTTGTCAATTGATTTGTTTGGAGAACTGCATTATCAAACAGCTGGCAGGCCTTGTCAAATCAATCCTAAGGTACAGTTGACTTGATAGATGGTGGCAGAGCTAGGTTTAAAATAGAGGCATGCTGAATGTATATTTTAGGTAGAATAGCTCGTTGGTAGAGACCTCTGGGGGGGGAAGCCAGAAAGTTACCAATTAAATTCTAATGGGATGTTATTTGAATGTGTATGACTGGTTTTTAGCATAACTGGGGATTGTAGATTGTTTGTTTAGTTTTAATCAATTGGATTTGGATATTGTATTCTGTTTTTTTTATATGTTGTTAGCCGCCCCGAGTCCTCGGAGAGGGGTGGCATATAAATCAAATTAAATAAATAAATGAAATGAAGGAAGGAAGGAAGGGGAAGGAGGGAGGTAGAAAAGGAGGAAGAAGTGGGACTGAAAGTGGAAGGAAGGAAGGAGAGGAGGAGGAGGAAGGAGTGAGGGAGGAAAAGGGAAAGAAGGAGAAAGGGGGAAAAGAAGGAAGGAAGGAAGGGGAAGGAAGGAAGGAGAAGAGGAAGAGGAGAAAAGGAGGAGGAAGGAGGGATTGATGGAGGGAGTGCAAGAAGAAGGAGAAAAGAAAGAGGAAGGAAGGAAGAGGGAAACGAAGAGGAAGAGGAGAAGAAGAGAAGGAGGGAGGGAGGGAAAGAAGAAGGAGAAAGGAAAGAGGAAGAAAGGAAGGAAGGCAGGAAGAGGGAAAAGAAGAGGAAGAAGAGAAGAGGAGAAGGAGGGAGGGAGGGAAAGAAGGAGAAAGGAAAGAGGAAGAAAGGAAGGAAGGCAGGAAGAGGGAAAAGAAGAGGAAGAGGAGAAGAGGAGAAGGAGGGAGGGAGGGAAAGAAGGAGAAAGGAAAGAGGAAGAAAGGAAGGAAGGAGCAGAAGAGGAAGAGGAGAAAGGAAAGGGAAGGGGAAGGAAGGAAAAGAGGAGGAGGAAGAGGAGTAGAGGAGGTGGAGGAATAGAAGGAGCCCAGGGTCCAATCTTGCAATCCATTTAACATGTGCTCAGACAGACTCTATGTCTAGTGTACTCTCTTACCCAGGCCTTGGGGGGCCAATGGGGAGAAGGCAGCCCTCAGCCACCCGCCAACCAGCCACCCCTAATGGAGAGGGTGCTGGCGCCGCAAACGGCGGAAGGCCGTGCTAACAGATGAAGCTGTCATCAGACCCACCTCTGGGGGCCCGAGAGGAGGCCTGCCTGGCCACGGAGTTGCCTCCGTCACTCACGCACCAGCTCCCTAATTGCTCACCCGTGGAAAGAGACGGCACTTTTAAGTGCTACCGTTATCATCAATAATGGGGATATGAGAGGCCTCCTTTCCTGCGTGGCATTGATCGGTTCCAACCCCCGGCTGCTGCTGCTACTGCTATGGCTGCTGTTGTTATTATGTGTATTTTTCTTCCCTCTTGCGCCTTCTCTGTTGCTGTTTCTCCCCACCGCGTGGCCTTCAGTTAAAGGGTTTTCTAAGCCGGTGTTTACCTTGAGTGGTCCTTACGTGCTAATTGTTACACCAGCGATTGATCAGCGATGGGGAGGCTGGCCAAGAAAACATCTCCCTTTTTTTTTTAGAAAGAGGTGTGGGGAGGAAAGAAGGGGAACCCTGTCTGGTTCCCTCTGTTGGAGCACTCTTTGCCCTCCTCTTCCCTCCTTCCTTCCTTCCTTCCTTCCTTCCTTCCTTCCCTCCCCTCCCTCCTTCCTATTTTCTACTTTATCCCTGCCTTCTGTCCTCTTGTTTCATCTTTCTTTGTTTAACTTCCTTCCTTCCTTCCTTCCTTCCTATTTACTATTTATTTATTTATTGGATTTATATGCCACCCCTCTCCGCAGACTCGGGGCGGCTAACAACAGTAATAAAACAGCATATAATAATAATCCAATACTAAAAACAGTTAAAAACCCATTATTATAAAAACCAAACATACATCCAGACATACCATGCATAAAATTGTAAAGGCCTAGGGGGAAAGAGTATCTCAATTCCCCTATGCCTGGCAGCAGAGGTGGGTTTTAAGGAGCTTAAGAAAGGCGAGGAGGGTGGGGGCAATTCTAATCTCTGGGGGGAGTTGGTTCCAGAGGGCCGGGGCCGCCACAGAGAAGGCTCTTCCCCTGCACCCCATTCATAGAGTTGGCCAACAAGGATGTAAATTTATGGCTCCCCAGGCCTGCCGGCAAAGCCAGGTCTTCGTGGGCTTACAATTTTCCTTTCTACTTTCTTCCTCCTTTTAGTCCTCTTGCTTCTTCTCCTTTCTCTCTTTACCTTCTTTCTTTCCTCCCTCCCTCCTTTCCTTCCTTCCTTCCTTCCTTCCTATTTCTACTTTCTCCCTCTATTCAGTCCTTTTGTTTCTTCTCCTTTCTCTCTTTAACTTCCTTCCTTCCTTCCTATTTCCTTTCTATTTCCACCTTCCCTTCAGTCCTCTTGCTTCATCTCCTTTCTCTCTTTAGCTTCCTCCCTCCCTCCCTTTCTTTCTTTTTCTTTCTTTCTTCTTTTTTCTTTTCTTTTTTCTTTCTATTTCCGCCCTAATTTCAGTCCTCTTGCTATTTCTCCTTTTTCTCTTTATCTTCCTTCCTTCCTTCCTATTTCCTTTCTATTTCCAATCCTCTTGCTCCTTCTCCTTTCTCTTTTTAACTTCCTTCCTTCATCTCTCCCTCCCTCTCTTCCTTCCTTTCTTTCTCTCTCTTTCTTCCTATTTCCTTTCTATTTCCTCCCTCCCTTCACACTCACTTGCTTCTTCTCCTATCTCTCTTTAACTTCCTTCCTTCATCTCTCCCTCCTTCCCTCTCTTTCTTTCTTTCTTTCTTTCCCTCTCTCTTTCTCTCTCTCTCTCTCCCTTCCTATTTCCTTCCTATTTCCTCCCTCCCTTCACACATAGAAACATAGAAACATAGAAGTCTGATGACAGAAAAAGACCTCATGGTCCATCTAGTCTGCCCTTATACTATTTTCTGCATTTTATCTTAGGATGGATATATATTTATCCAGGCATGTTTCAGTTCAGTTACTGTGGATTTACCAACCACGTCTGCTGGAAGTTTGTTCCAAGGATCTACTACTCTTTCAGTAAAATAATATTTTCTCATGTTGCTTTGGATCTTTCCCCCAACTAACTTCAGATTGTGTCCCCTTGTTCTTGTGTTCACTTTCCTATTAAAAACACTTCCCTCCTGGACCTTATTTAACCCTTTAACATATTTAAATGTTTCGATCATGTTCTCCCTTCTGTCCTCCAGACTCCAGATTGAGTTCGTGAAGTCTTTCCTGATATGTTTTATGCTTAAGACCTTCCACCATTCTTGTAGCCCATCTTTGGAGCCGTTCAATTTTGTCAATATCTTTTTGTAGGTGAGGTCTCCAGAACTGGACACAGTATTATTCCAAATGGGGTCTCACCAGCACTCTATATAGTGGGATCATAATCTCCCTCTTCCTGCTTGTTATACCTCTAGCTACGTGTTCTGTCGAGCTCTCTGGTAGAATCCTCCCAAAAATGCACAGATACAATTTCAGACACACACACGTTTGAAAATTCAAAACAATGTTCTTTATACCGAAAAATGCAAATAAACGAAGCCCTTGTTTTGTATAGCAAAGAGCACTCGTCTCCAAACAAATTGGTAATTTGTACAAGTCCCTTATCAGTTCTGTGATACTTAGCTTGCAGCTGTGAGGCAATTCACAGTCCTTCTTCTTTCACAAAGTGAAATACACTTTGCTCTGGTTTAGTTTCAAAGCGGGGAAAAATCAGCACACAAATATCAAAGTCAGCAAAGCAGTCATGAAATACAAAGATCAGATAATCCTCCACAATAGCCAAACCCACAGGCTGCTATTTATAGCAGCCTCACTAATGACCACAGCCCCACCCAACCACAGGTGGCCTCATTTTCTTTGATAATAATCTCTCAGTTGTTGTTGCCCATGCATCGCTCTCCGCATGCGTGGCTGTATCATTAACTCTTGTTCCAAATCCAAGGAGGAGCTAGAGAATTGATCTCCTTCTGAGCTGTCTGCCCCACTCTCCTCCTCCCTCTCACTCATTTCTTCTTGGTCAGAGGAGCCTTCATCATCAGATTCCACCGGGGGGGGGGGGGCAAAACAGGCCTGCAGCATGTGGATGTCTCCCCCACATCCCCAGTCCTTGGGGCAGGAGCTGGGCCAGATCTAACCACAACCCTATGCAGCCAAGCATCCTACATGCTTTCCCTACTGCCTGACTGCACTGTTCACCCATTTGAGACTGTCAGAAATCTCCTATCCCTCTTTAACTTCCTTCCTTCCTTCCTTACTCTTCCTCTTCCTCTTCTTCCAGGGCACATGGAAAGCCCATTGGTTGTTCTGAGGGCCAAATCCCACCCCGGGATTAATGCCCTTTCCCCCTTTTTTTCAGGCAAGAAACCTAAGCTCAGCTGGGAACAGTCATGAAAGTATCAACACTGCCTATTGCTAAATTAGCAGGCTAGTCCCTTCCCCTATTCCAAAGGAAATTGAGTAGCCACCATGCTCAGAAATGCCTTCAGGAAAATTGAGTGGTGGGATGGGAGGGAGAGCAATCATGGCTTAATTACTTACTTAAGAAGCTCCCAGCCTGTTTTTCCACCAACCAAGCCCTCAAGACAGCTTAGGAGTTGTTACAATTTTCTTGACATTCATGGCTGTCTTAGCAATTATCCGACATGATTAGGGAAAAACAGGGAGGTCAGCCCATTAGATCCAGCGGGCGAAACTGTTTGCTCCAGGCTTGGAGGCAGCACCTGAAGGCCTTCGGTGAGGTCTTCTAGTGGGAAAAAAAACTTTTGGCCAGGTTTATAATGCAAAAAAAAAGAGGCCACTTTTGCATTCCATGAAATTATGAATTAAATTCATACGCTGCCCATCTGGCTTATCCAACCATCACTATTCTGCATTCATTCATTGCCCTTAAATTAAAATCAGAAGCCTTTCTCATCGCTTCCCTTTGAAGTCTATGGCAATGCCAGCCCCTAAATGAACTTGGGAAGAGAATATCTGATGGGAAATTTAAGAAAATTTGTTGGATTGCACGCGTTGCCTAGGAGGTAAATGGAGAAGTCTGAAGACGCACTTTATGTCTTTGTTAATTGATATCTTGACTTGACTTGGTTATTTTTTTTTCAAATAAGTCAAGAGGGAGGGAGAGAGAGAGAGATGGAGGGAAAGAGAAAGAGAGAGAGAGAGAAAGAAAGAAAGAGACAGAGAAAGAGAGAGAGAGAGAGAGAAAGAAAGAGACAGAGAAAGAGAGAGAGAGAGAGCGGGAGAGAAAAAGAGAGAAAGAGAGGGGAGAGAGAGAGAGAAAGAGAGAGAAAGCAAGGGAGGGAGAGAAATAGAAAGAGAGAGAGAGAAAGAAAGAGAGAGAGAAAGAGAAAAAGAACAAGAGGAAAATTTGTTTGATTGCAAGCATTGCCTAGGAAGTAAATGGTGTGTCTGAAGAAACACTTTATGTCTTTGTTTGTTAATTGATACCTTGACTTGACTTTTTTTTTTCAAATAAGTCAAGGGGGAGGGAGACAGAGAGAGAGAGAAAGGGAGAAAGAGAAAGAGAGAAAGAGAGAGGGGGGAGAGAGAAAGAGAGAAAGAGAGAGTGGGGGAGAGAGAAAAAGAGAGAAAGAGAAATAGAGAGAAAGCGAGGGAGAGAGAGAGAAAGCGAGGTAGGGAGAGAAATAGAGAGAGAGAAAGAGAGAGAGAAAGGAAGAGAAAAAGAGAAAAAGAGAAAGAAAAAGAGAGAGAGAAAGAGAGAGCAGGGGGAGAGAGAGAAAGGGAAAGAGAGAAAGAGAGAGAAAGAGAGAGAGAGAGAGAAAGAGAGAGAGAGAAAGGAAGAGAAAGGAGAAAGAGAGTGAGAGATGCCTAAAGTCCACTAGCAATACCACTAAGACTTATATACCGCTTCACAGAGGGAGGGAACCCATCTCCTTCTTGCATGGGAAGGATGCTCCATTCCCTGAATGCTTACTAGGTGGGGTTTTTTTTTAATTACTTTGTGGGCCAACTGTGCATCAAAAAACACAGACAGGGAGGGGGGAGAGAGAGAGAGAGAGAGAGAAAGGAAGTGTTTCCCAACATTTCTCATGTTCACAAACCGCAAGACAAATTGCTGGAGCTTTTCTGCTCCCCCCCCATCCCTCAACAAACACACCCCTGCCACCCTCTTACTTCCACTCAGCCAGCAAGCCTGCTGTCGCACACTTGCGTGTGTGCAAGCACCCAGACACACACACACACACAGAGAGAGGGGGGAGAGATTGCCTTTCAGCATCCATGCCTTCTCTCCTGGGGGTGCAAAGGGGAGGGGGGATTTGCTGGCGTCGCAAAGCCTCGTGTCTGAAGACTTGCTGTCAAGACCATCATAAGGAAAGAGCCGTGTCTGAGGTCATCGGATTAGAGGGGAAACGAGGAAGGGGCAGGCAGGAGAGGTGGGCACCGAGAAAGGGGGCAAGGGAGGTTGGCTTGACCCCGTCGACCTCCCCTGGCTCTAACCTGATATGATGAATCGCTCTGCAAAACCAAACACTGTCAACCCTTTTTTAACTGGGTCAGACACTGCTGTGGAGGAGAGCCGGCGGAGTCGGAGGGATTGGAACCTCTCCCTCGCCAAAGTCTTTGAAAGGGTTAGAGGGGGATGATGGATGAAGATGCGTCTTCTGCGGTTTTAAATATTCATCTCCCGTTTCTCCACTTGGTTCCTGGGAGACTCCAAGCGCTTGCGACAACTAAGCAGAGGAGGAGGAGAGGAGAGGAGAAGAGGAGAGGAGAGAAGAGAAGAGAGGAGAGGAGAAGAGAAGAGAGGAGAGGAGAAGAGAGGAGAAGAGAAGAGAAGAGAGGAGAGGAGAAGAGAAGAGAAGAGAGGAGAAGAGGAGAGAGGAGAGGAGAAGAGAGAAGAGAAGAGAGGAGAAGAGAAAAGAAGAGAGGAGAAGAGAGGAGAAGAGGAGAGAGGAGAGGAGAAGAGAGGAGAGGAGAAGAGAAGAGAGGAGAAGAGAGGAGAAGAGAGGAGAAGAGAAGAGAGGAGAAGAGAAGAGAGGAGAAGAGAAGAGAGGAGAAGAGGAGAAGAGGAGAGAGGAGAGGAGAAGAGAGAAGAGAAGAGAAGAGAAAAGAAGAGAGGAGAAGAGAGGAGAAGAGGAGAGAGGAGAGGAGAAGAGAGGAGAGGAGAAGAGAGGAGAAGAGAAGAGAGGAGAGGAGAAGAGAAGAGAAATAAATAGCCAGATAAAGAATAGGACTAGAAATGGAAAGAATGGGAATGGGAAAGAAAAGAGGAGAGGAGAGGAGAGGAGACCAGATCTGCAGGACAATGTCTCCTGGTCCACGGACTGGTACCAGTCAGCAGCATGCCAGCAACTGGTCCTCACATATATGTAATGGCCCATCTGCAGGATGCAGGCAGCACATGAAACCATGCCCCCTCTGATCCACAGATAAACCTCTCTCCACGGAAGCAGCCCCTGGTGCCTAGATCAGAGGTAGTCAAAGTTGGCTCTTCTATGACTCTAAAGTTGGCTCTTCTATCCTTGAATAGAGAGGTGTATCTCTCTGCACAGCATCTCTGCCAGCGTGCAAACCCTTAGCCTCTCTCCTGGCACCTCACCAAGCCTGCCTTTGCAACTTTAATGGGACATCAATTGGTTGTTAAAAACACTAATTGACATTAAAGAGGAGGAGTTATCTGATCATGTTCTGGCTCAAACAAAGCCAGCAGCAGCAACATCAACAAAAGTCTCAACCCACAACATCCCAGTAGAGTAGAGTAGAGAAGAATAGAATAGAATAGAATATGGAATGGAACAGAATGGAATAGAATGGAATAGAATGGAATAGAATGGAATAGAATGGAATAGAATGGAATAGAATGGAATAGAATAGAATAGGAAATGGAATGGAATAGAATAGAATAGGGAATGGAATGGAATGAAATAGAATAGAATAGAATAGAATATGGAATGGAATGGAATAGAATAGTGGACTGGAGTGGAGTGGAGAAGGGAGGGGAGGAGAGGGGAGAAGGGAGAAGAGAGAAGGGGGAATAGATTAGGATATTGATAGGATAGGATAAGATAGGATAGGAAAGGACAGGACAGAGGACAGAAGTTTAGTGGAGTGGAGGGAAGGGAAGGGAAGGGAAGAGAGAGAAGAGAAGAGAGAGAAGAGAAGAGAAGAGAAAAGAAGAGAAGAGAAGAGAGAGAAGAGAAGAGAAGAGAAGAGAATTCTTTATTGGACACCCAAGGAATTTGTCTTCAGTGCATAAGCTCTCAGTGTACATAGACGTTATAAGTGATAAATAATTATCATAGACATCTTAAATACATTCCTCATGAGTCCTAAGATACAACACTTAGTGATAGTCACAGGATACTAAATAAGCAATTAACATAAATCATACTCAGAACTAATAAACCATAAAAATCATAAAGATACAAGCAACATAGTCATTAAGTAGAAAAGGAAATAGGTTCTAGGAGGATGAGACTGTTTGACCAGGGGGTTGGGCTCGAAGACCTCCAAAGTCCCTTCCAGCTCTCTTCCGAATTGATTGACTTTAAGGCAGGAGCGTCATCCAGTCTTTGGGATCCTCCCAGGGCCTGTTGCAGAGAGTGAGTAACCCACTGACATTGCGACAATGTCTTGACTCTTCATTGAGTCATTCTCTTATTTAGGGGTCTTCAAGAGATGTGGAAAGGGGCAGAGTACAGGCTGGATTGTTTCCCATTAGTAAGGGAGAAGTGGAGAAGAGGGGAGGGCTTAAATAATAAGGGCTTTTCTGGAGCCCCCTGTTCCATATGTGAGCCCCCAGCCCCCGGCTTTGCTTTTTAACTAGTAAGTGGGGCGCCAGTCTTCCAACAGGACCTTAACAGCTGTCATTCAAGGATCATGAAATATTCACAGGGCTTAATCTTCCAAGGCGGATCTACAGAGACTCCTTTGAATGGGGGGATTGTTGCTTTCCATGGATTTGCAAAGCGGGGAGGTAGGGGGGCAGAGAGGAATATAGGGAGGGGAGAGATATATGGTTGATGGAGAGAGAGAGTGCCAGGCGTCTGGATACGCCAGAGACGGGGTCTTGAGTAACTAGACTCAATCCTGCTCAATAGTTTCCTCCTGGTATTGGTTCTGCCGGCGTGTTTCAACCGCCCGTAATTACAGGGCAATTAGTCCAGGAAGACACACACCACACGACAAAAGGGAAAACCCAAAAATTTTTATCAACAGAAAAACAGAAGCAGCTCCCTTTTTAAATGTCAAAGGGATTTTCTGGTACACACAAGGCACAGGTGAAATGCAATCCAATTGCTCACCCAATAACTGGGAAATTGAGTCCAATTCTAAAGTCCAGAGAGTCCCCACACAATCTTGAATAGCACAAAAACCACGATCTTGATGAAACAATGAATCAGATAATCTAGGTCCCCAGCAGTCGGGTTTCAGGCCCGGTTACAGCACGGAAACTGCTTTGGTCGCGTTGATGGATGATCTCTGGCGGGCCGGGACAGGGGTTTATCCTCTGTCCTGGTGCTTCTTGACCTCTCAGCAGCTTTCGATACCATCGACCATGGTATCCTTCTGCACCGGCTGGAGGGGTTGGGGGTGGGAGGCACTGTTCTCCAGCGGTTCTCCTCCTACCTCTCCGGTTGGTCGCAGTCGGTGTTAGTAGGGGGCCAGAGGTCGACCGCGAGGTCTCTCTCTTGTGGGGTGCCTCAGGGGTTGGTCCTCTCCCCCCTGCTATTTAATATCTACATGAAACCGCTGGGTGAGATCATTCAAGGGCATGGGGTGAGGTATCATCAGTACGCTGATGATACCCAGCTTTACATCTCCACCCCACAGCTCACATTAGAGAACCATCTTTCAGCTGTGGCGAGGGGGACGTTTGCCCATGGTTCGCCTGGTGCACCAGTTGCGGCCCTATTTGGACCGGGACTCACTGCTCACAGTCACTCATGCCCTCATCACCTCGAGGTTCGACTACTGTAATGCTCTCTACATGGGGCTACCTTTGAAAAGTGTTCAGAAACTCCAGATCGAGCAGAATGCAGCTGCGAGAGCAGTCACGGGCTTACCTAGGTATGCCCATGTTTCACCATCACTCCACAGTCTGCATTGGTTGCCGATCAATTTCCGGTCACAATTCAAAGTGTTGGTTATGACCTTTAAAGCCCTTCATGGCACTGGACCAGAATATCTCCGAGACCGCCTGCTGCCGCACAAATCCCAGCGACTGATTAGGTCCCACAGAGTGGGCCTTCTCCGGGTCCCATCAACTAAACAATGTCGGTTGGCGGGCCCCAAGGGAAGAGCCTTCTCTGTGGTGGCCCCGGCCCTCTGGAACCAACTCCCCCCAGAGATTAGAACTGCCCCTACTCTCCTTGCCTTCCGTAAGCTCCTTAAGACCCAGCTTTGTCGTCAGGCATGGGGGAACTGAGACATCTCCCCTGGGCATATACAATTTATGAATGGTATGTCTGGATGTATGTTTGTTTAGAAAATGGGGTTTTAAAAATATTTTTAAACAGTAATTTAGATTTGTCGTAAATTGTTTTCACTGTTGTGAGCCGCCCCGAGTCTGCGGAGAGGGGCGGCATACAAATCTAAATAATAAATAAATAAATAAATAAATAAATAAATAAATAAATAAATAAATAAATAAATAAATAAATAAATAAACTGCCACAAGGCTAAACCAGCACACTGTTCTTTTTATCTGTAGCACTAATTACAGCAGCCCCACCCAACCACAGGTGGCCTCATTTTCTCTTGTAATAATCCTTCAGTTGTTGTCTCCTATGCATCACTCTACGCATGCATGGATGGGTCATTATTTCTTGTTCAGAATCCACGGATGATACAAATGATTGATCTCATCCTGGGCTGTCTGCCAAACTCCCCTCTTCCCTGTCACTCACGCTTCCTTGGTCAGAGGAGGCTTCGTCACACATTCCATTGGGAACAAAACAGGCCTATGGCATGTGGATGTTTCCCCCACATCTACCTGCACATTCCTTGGGGAAGGAGCTGGGCCAGAGCTAACCACGACAGTATTTAATCTATGTGGTCCATGCAACGATAGGTTGATAGCTATAGAGATATATGGATTCATAGAAACATAGGGCCGGGAGGGACTTTGGAGGTCTTCTTGTGATGGTGAACCTATGGAAAGTGTGCCACATGTGGCACACAGAGCCATATCAGAGGGCATGGGAGGCGTTGCCCTATGTCAGTTCAAAGGCGCATGCGTGTGTTAGCCAGCTGAAGTTAAAGGCAAGATTAAAGAGAAAGAAATCTTTGTCAATTACAGTGGTACCTCTACTTAAGAACTTAATTCGTTCCATGACCAGGTTCTCGGGCATCCTCCTCGATCCACAACTAACATTAGAGCACCATCTTTCAGCTGTGGCGAGGAGGGCATTTGCCCAGATTCGCCTGGTGCACCAGTTGTGGCACTATTTGGACCGGAGGTCACTGCTCACAGTCACTCATGCCCTCATCACCGCATGCAATGCACTCTACATGAGGCTACCTTTGATAAGTGTTCGGAAACTTCAGATCGTGCAGAATGCAGCTGCGAGAGCAATCATGGGCTTCCCCAGATATGCCCATGTTTCATCAACATTCCGCAGTCTGCACTGGCTGCCGATCAGTTTCCGGTCACAATTCAAAGTGTTGGTTATGACCTATAAAGCCCTTCATGGCATCAGACCAGAATACTTTTGGGACCGCCTTCTGCCGCACGAATCCCAGTGACCAGTGAGGTCCCACAGAGTTGGCCTTCTCTGGATCCCGTCAACTAAGCAATGTCATCTTGCAGGACCAAAGGGAAGAGCCTTCTCTGTGGCGGCCCCGGCCGTCTGGAATCAACAGTCCCTGGAGATTAAAACTGCCCCCACCCTCCTTGCCTTTTGCAAGCTCCTAAAAACCCACCTATGTCACCAGGCTTGGGGAAGTTGATATGCCCCTTAGCTAATACAAGTTATGTATGTTTTGTTTCGGTTGTGTGATGAACTTTTCATGATAAGGGTTTTTATCTGCTTTTATCTGCTTTATTATTATTATTATTATTATTATTATTGTTGTTGTTGTTGTTGTTATTATTATCATTATTATTATCATTATGTCAATACAACACAGCAAACGAGATCACTATGCTGGATTTCATATTTCATCACCAGTCGGGCGCTTCCCAAGCACCTAAGACTGCGTGATTTAGCGGCGAATTATGTTTGCCGATCCCAGTAAAGCGGCCTTTTGCAATTGACAGATGGAGATTTTGTCAATTCCGATGGTTTTCAAATGTCCGCTGAGATCCTTTGGCACTGCGCCCAGCGTGCCAAGTACCACTGGGACCACTTATTATTATTATTATTATTATTATTATTATTATTATTACTATTATTACTATTACTATTATTACTACTATTACTGTTATTGTTACTGTTACTGTTGTTGTTATTATTATTATTATTGTTGTTGTTGTTGTTGTTGTTATGTAGAAAAGTTTGTAAGTAGAAGCAATTTTTCCCATAGGAATCAATGTAAATGCAAATAATGCGTGCAAACTCATTAGGAAAGAAATAAAATCTTGGATACCATTTCTCCCAGGGCAAAATGTATGCTTTCAAACTGCAACCTGTGTTTAAGACGTCTGTCAATTGAATACTGGCTGTTTGTTTAATTGTTTTGCTTTAAATGTTTAATAAACTCTTTTTAAAAAAAATTAAAAAAAATGAAATTGCCTGCTGCGGATACTAAAGTCTCGGGAGCATTGAGGCAAGGCCAGAAGTGCCCCTTCGGCTAATGACCAGAGAGACGCCAACTCGGGAGGCTGCAGCCGGTGTTAAATTAGCAGGCAAGGCCATCTGAAGTGGTCGGGCTCCACCGTAAACTGCTTTAAGTGTCTCTTTTATTAAATTACACAACTGCATAGAGTCAGCCTCTCGCTGCAACATCTGGGGCCATCTGCGTGCCAGCAAACGGCTGGCATTCCTGGGGGAGGCCTCGGCTCCTTGGGTACTGGACAAGACTCATAATCGGGAACTTGGGATTTGGCGCGGAGTCGGGGTGGGTGGGTTGGAGGAGGAGGAGGGAGTCGATCTAAAGGACCATCAGCAAATGCTTCCTTGTCACTAAGGCGACCAACCGTCCTCCTCCAGGGAGGACCGTCCTTCTTTTGTAGGTTCTGTATTTCCTCGAAAAGTGTCCTCCTACCTGTCCTACTTTTCGATATTTTATTTATTTATTTATTTATTCAATTTTTATGCCGCCCTTCTCCTTAGACTCAGGGTGGCTTACGACATGTTAGCAATAGCACTTTTTTAACTTAATCTGTTAATCTCTGTATTCAGAATAGCCACGCCGAACTGTTATGCATCATGTGACGGTACAGTTCGGAAAGAGGCGATTATGAAATGCATGTGCAGGGCACAGGAGAACTTCACTATTCTATTCTATTCTATTCTATTCTTACTCTATTCTACTCTATTCTATTCTATTTTATTCTATTCTTACTCTACTCTATTCTATTCTATTCTTACTCTACTCTATTCTTATTCTACTCTATTCTATTCTATTATATTCTTATTCTACTCTATATTCTATTCTTATTCTACTCTATTCTATTCTTACTCTACTCTATTCTGTTCTGTTCTTATTCTACTCTACTCTATTCTATTCTATTCTTATTCTACTCTACTCTACTCTATTCTATTCTACTCTATTCTTATTCTACTCTATTCTATTCTATTCTTACTCTACTTTATTCTATTCTATTCTTACTCTATTCTATTCTATTCTTATTCTACTCTATTCTATTCTTATTCTACTCTATTCTATTCTATTCTATTCTTACTCTACTCTATTCTATTCTATTCTTACTTTACTCTACTCTACTCTACTCAATTCTATTCTATTCTTACTCTACTCTGTTCTGTTTTATTCTATTCTATTCTTACTCTACTCTATTGTATTCTGTTCAAGGAAACAGGACACATGGAAAAAATGGCACAAATACATGAATCTAAAGGAGGCAAATACAATCATAAACACATAAAATGAGTACAGTGGTCCCTTGACTTTTGCGGGTCCGACTTTCGCGGAAAGGCTATACCACGGGTTTTCAAAAAATATTAATGGAAAATATACTCCACTATTTTTTGAACACCACGGGTTTTTCTGTGTGTTGCTGGGGAGAAGCAACCCACAGAAGGAGAGGCGACAGCGGCATGTTTAAATTCAGCCACTGTGGATTTACCAACCACGTCTGCTGGAAGTTTGTTCCAAGCCTCTACTACTCTTTCAGTCAAATAATATTTTCTCACGTGGCTTCTGATCTTTCCCCCAGCTAACCTCAGATTGTGTCCCCTTGTTCTTGGGTTCACTTTCCTATTAAAAACACCTCTAATGTGAGCTGTGGATCGAGGAGGACGCCCAAGTTGCGGACCCTCTCTGAGGGGGTTAGTAATCCCCCCCCAGGGTGATGGACGGACAGATGGAATTATCCTTGGGAGGCAGAACCCACAGCCACTCCATCTTATCAGGGTTGAGTTTGAGTCTGTTGACACCCATCCAGACCCCAACAGCCTCCAGGCCCCGGCACATCACTTCCACTGCTTCGTTGACTGGACTCCATCTGTCCTGTTTAACATTTAGAGGCATTCCAACATATGGAAACCAATAAGGACAGAGTAGAAAGCACCAGTGTTTCCTACTACGAGTAATGGGGCTGGAAAACTCAGGTGGCCTGCATCTAATTTCCTCCAAAACCCGTTGGAACTCCAAAGGTCTTTATTGACCTTTTGAAAATTGCCCCTTGATTGACTTTTGGCAATCACTGGCAGGAAGTTGGCCAGGCCAATCAACGCCAAGGTGGCTAAATTATCCAAACTTCCTTCTTCTGAACCAAGGTCAGGAGAGGTAGTTGAGAGAAGCAAGGAGGTCACGATACGTTGGATGCTTTTGGCCTCTGAGATGCCTCCAGGTTATACGAAACAGTCCGGAAATCGCCATCTGATTGAACACCTGATTCCTGGTCTAACGTTAGATGACAAAGTCTTTTCTTTTTTTATTCTTCTCCTTGTTTGTTGGCTGGGACGAGTTAGAGGGCCAATATGTAACTCTGTGGAGCGTGAGGATAATAATAAATAGTAATAATAATTTATTAGATTTGTATGCCTCCCCTCTCCGAAGACTCGGGATGCAATGTGTATGTCTCTTTCTGCTCTTGAAGCACGGGGTCAGCAAAGGTCAGGGGTCGCTTCCAACAGCACCTGCCCGGTGGAGATTGCAAGATTCCCGTGCAAGTTTTTTTTTTTTAAGTTCATGAAGGAGCATCTCCAAATTTAAACCATGAAAAATTTGACCACGTTCTCCTGCCCTTCTGGGAAGGTCTAAGGAGCCGGCTTGCAGCTCACAAAGGACGACGCAGGTGTAAGGCTGGTTAGCCCCCTATGAAGATCCTCCTCGCACCTTTTAATGTTATTTTAATAGCATTGAAAGTTTTATTTAATTTTTAATGTTTGTTTATTTATTTGTTCATTTGTTTGTTTATTTATTTACTTAGTTAGTTAGTTACTTAGTTACTTACTTACTTACTTACTTACTTACTTACTTACTTACTTACTTACTTACTTACTTACTTACTTATTCATTCGATTTTTATGCTTACTTATTTATTTATTCATTCGATTTTAGGGCGGCTTACAACATGTTAGCAATAGCACTTTTTAACAGAGCCAGCATATTGCCCCCACAATCCAGGTCCTCATTTGACCCACCTCGGAAGGATGGATTTATAATAGAAACATAGAAGATTGACAACAGAAAAAGACCTCTTGGTCCATCTAGTCTGCCCTTATACTATTTCCTGTATTTTATCTTAGGATGGATATATGTTTATCCCAGGCATGTTTAAATTCAGTGACTGTGGATTGACCAACGACGTCTGCTGGAAGTTTGTTCCAAGCCTCTACTATTCTTTCAGTCAAATCATATTTTCTCACGTTGCTTCTGATCTTTCCCCCAACGAACCTCAGATGGTGCCCCTTGTTCTTGAGTTCACTTTCCTATTAAAAACACTTCCCTCCTGGACCTTATTTAACCCTTTCACATATTTAAAGGTTTTGATCGTGTCCCCCCTTTCCCTTCTGTCCTCCAGACTCTACAGATTGAGTTCATGAAGTCTTTCCTGATAAGTTTTACGCTTAAGAGCTTCCACCATTTTTGTAGCCCGTCTTTGGACCCGTTCAATTTGATCCATATCATTTGAATTGAGATGTAACCGTGACCTTTTCCGAGAAACATGAGGAGATAGTGGCTTTTGCGAGGAGATAAGCCAGCCCAGAAGGTTCAAATCTATTCTTGACATTGTCTGACAGCTCCGGGTCTCGACCTCGGTGGCTACACATGAAGAAGTCCGCCAGGAACCACTTTCTCCCCTTTCAAGTTCTCCTGCGTTAAAAAGAATATCGAGGAGATCATGATAGCATGGCCTTACGACTTGTCTTTCAACGTTAAGTTCTACACGTCCGTCGCTTGCTCACAAGCTCACACGCAACTCAGGTTACAAGACTTGAACGTCTGGCTTGGCAACCCTTCACTCCAAACCCAACATTCATTGGGTTTGGCTCTACTCGGGACAGAAAAGCTATAAGAATGTTTTCGGAATTTTGCTTTTCAGCTCAATGCTGTCAAAACACGAGGGTCGCCCCGAAAGTAACGCAACACTTTTTTTCCCCTCAGCCTATAGTAATGGTACAAATGAGAAACTTTAGAATAGGATAGGATAGGATAGCATAGGATAGAATAGAATTCTTTATTGGCCAAGTGTAATTGGACACACAAGGAATTTGTCTTTGGTGCATACATTTTTTTTCTCAGCCTATAGTAATGGTAAAAATGCGAAACTTTAGAATAGAATAGAATAGAATATAGAATAGAATAGAATAGAATTGAATTGAATTGAATTGAATTATTTATTGGCCAAGTGTAATTGGACACACAAGGAATTTGTCTTTCGTGCGTACATTTTTTTTTCTCAGCCTATAGTAATGGTACAAATGCGAAACTTTAGAATAGAATAGAATAGAATAGAATATAGAATAGAATAGAATAAGAATAGAATAGAATAGAATAGAATAGAATAGAATTCTTTATTGGCCAAGTGTAATTGGACACACAAGGAATTTGTCTTTGGTTCAGATGCTCTCAGGATACATAAAATATACATTTCTCAAGAAACATGTGGTACAACACTTAATGGTTGTCATAGGGGTCAAATAAGCAATGACGAAACTATCAATACTGTATTAACAAAAATCTTAGGCTACAAGCAAGAATACATTGCTTGAATTGTCAGGAGCGCGTGTGTAAATTTTGTGTTTCTTCAGACCGATAGCATAGCTGGAGCCGTGTTTCGAAATGTCGTCTGCAAGTGATGTACATTACAAGCAGCGTGTCCTCATTAAATTTCTCGCTGAGGAGAAAGAAACTGTTGGGAACATTCACAAATGTTTGTGTACAGTTCATGGAGAATCTGCAGCCGACAGAGAAAGCAGGAAGAGGGAAGGACTGAGGGTAGGACGGAGGGAGAGAAAAAGAGAGAGGGAGAAGGAAGATTGAAAAAGAGAGGGGGAGAGGAAGAGAGAGAGAAAAGAGGGGAATGGATGAGTGAGAAAAATGAAAGGAGGGAGAGAGGAAGAGATGGAAAAAAAGAGAAAGAAATAAAAGGGGAGAGGGAGGGAAAAGAGAGAGAGGACAGAGGGAAGGAGAGAGGGAGAGGGTGGGAGGGGAGGACAGAGGAAAGGCAGGAAGGGGAGAAAAAGAGAGGGGGGAGGAAGAGGGAGGGACAGAGGGAAGGAGGGAGAAAGAGAGAGGGAGAGGGAGAGGGAAGGATGAAAAAGAGAGGGGGAGAGGAAGAGAGAGAGAAAGGAGGTGAAGGGAGGAGTGAGAGAGAGGAAAGGAGGGAGAGAGGAAGAAAGGGAGAGAAAGAGAAAGAAATAAAAGGGGAGAGGGAGGGAAAAGAGAGAGAGGACAGAGGGAAGGAGAGAGGGAGAGAGTGGGAGGGGAGGACAGAGGAAAGGCGGGAAGGGGAGAAAAAAGAGAGAAAGGAGGAAGAGGGAGGGACAGAGGGAAGGAGGGAGAGAGAAAGAGAGAGGGAGAGGGAAAGATGAAAGAGAGGTAGAGGGAGGGAAAGGGAGAAAGGGAAGAAAAGAGAGAGAGAAAAGAGGGGAAGGGAGGAGTGAGAGAGAGGAAAGGAGGGAGAGGGGAAGAGAGGGAGAGAAAGATAAAGAAATAAAAGGGGAGAGGGTGGGAAAAGAGAGAGAGGACAGAGGGAAGGAGAGAGGGTGGGAGGGAAGGACAGAGGAAAGGCGGGAAGGGGAGAAAAATAGAGAAAGGAGAAAGAGGGAGGGACTGAGGTTTAACTAGTTAATCCTTGCCGATTCCACTCTTATTTTTGAACTCTTTAATCCAGACAGTCGGGCGCCCTTCTACAATCCGGGAATCAGGAGCCCTGATAATCCGGTTGTTTGATTTACAGCTCAGGCGGTCAAAGGGATCGCCTAATGAGAGCAACCTTGAGTGTCAATCTGCTTATCAAATGTCATAAACCAGCCTTAGCAACAATCCCTTTTCTCCTTCATTTGGCTAATAGTGCTCTCGTCTTTTGCTCCTCTTTTCACTGAAAGAAATCCAGGCTTGTTTGGATATTCTAATGACTCCTCTCTTGGGGCAAATTTGTGTTCGCCATCTGATTTTTGGGGACTCTAAAAGTCAATAGCATCCTTTGTTTTTCGGCATGTTCTGTTTTTCTTTTTTTCTACAGACGTCAAGGAGGACATGAAAATAATAATAATTAATAATAATTTATTAGATTTGTATGCCGCCCCTCTCCGCAGACTCAGGGCGGCCTTACCCGGAGAAAAGAGAAGAGAGAAAAATAAATATTTCTGTTGGGTGAAATCTTTAAACCCTTCATTTATTTATTTATTTATTTATTTATCCCATATTTATTATATCTATTATTTATTATATCTATGGTGTCAAATCAAAGTAATTTTATTTACAGGGATTTAAAAATATAAGGACTTAGCTCAAATCCCAGTTGGGGAATTTAGAAACATTCCCCTGCTTTCTCTTTGATTTCTTTCTTTCTTTTTCTTTTCTTTTTTCTTTTCCAAAGTACCAGAGGGCAAGAGTAGTTTTTTATGGTTTGGGGTTTTTAAAAAAAAGATTTTTAATTAGTTAATTGGACTAAGATACCTTGTATTGTATATTTTATATGCTGTGAGCTGCCCCGGCATAGAAATCAAATAGATAGATAGATAGATGATAGATAGATAGATAGATAGATAGATAGATAGATAGATAGATAGACAGACAGACAGACAGACAGACAGACAGACAGACAGACAGACAGACAGACAGACAGACAGACAGAAAACAATGGTTGGACACTAATCAAAGACAGAAGCAACCTAGAAGGAGAAACTTGTACAAATATCTCAGCACACTGGAAGTGCAATATAGGGAAAGCGAGTAGAATGCTTGGCTGCATAGCTAGAGGAATAACAAGCAGGAAGAGGGAGATTGTGATCCCGCGGTATAGAGCGCTGGTGAGACCCCATTTGGAATAATACTGTGTCCAGTTCTGGAGACCTCACCTACAAAAAGAGATGGATAAAATTGAACGGGTCCAAAGACGGGCTACAAGAATGGTGGAAGGTCTTAAGCATAAAACGTATCAGGAAAGACTTCATGAACTCAATCTGTCTAGTCTGGAGGACAGAAGGGAAAGGGGGGACATGATCGAAACATTTAAATATGTTAAAGGGTTAAATAAGGTCCAGGAGGGAAGTGTTTTTAATAGGAAAGTGAACACAAGAACAAGGGAGCACAATCTGAAGTTAGTTGGGGGAAAGATCAAATGCAACATGAGAAAATATTATTTTACTGAAAGAGTAGTAGATCCTTGGAACAAACTTCCAGCAGATGTGGTAGATAAATCCACAGTAATTGAATTTAAACATGCCTGGGATAAACATCCATCCATCCTAAGATAAAATACAGAAAATAGTATAAGGGCAGACTAGATGGACCAGGAGGTCTTTTTCCCAGGCATGTTTAAATTCAGTGACTGGATTTACCAACCACATCTGCTGGAAGTTTGTTCCAAGGATCTACTACTCTTTTAGTAAAATAATATTTTCTCATGTTGCTTTTGATCTTTTCCCCAACTAACCTCAGATTGTGTCCCCTTGTTCTTGTGTTCACTTTCCTATTAAAAACACCCTCCTGAACACTTCCCCTCCTGAAGAGATAGAGAGATGTAGATAGATAGATAGATAGATAGATAGATAGATAGATAGATAGATAGATAGATAGATAGATAGATAGGCAGGCAGGCAGGCAGGCAGGCAGGCAGGCAGGCAGGCAGGCAGGCAGGCAGGCAGGCAGGCAGGCAGGCAGGCAGGCAGGCAGGCAGGCAGGCAGGCAGGCAGGCAGGCAGGCAGGCAGGCAGGCAGGCAAGTAGTTATATTAGATTATATTAGTGTCCAAAGACGGGCTACAACAATGGTGGAAGGTCTTAAGCATAAAACGTATCAGGAAAGACTTAATGAACTCAATCTGTATAGTCTCGAGGACAGAAGGAAAAGGGGGGACATGATCGAAACATTTAAATATGTTAAAGGGTTAAAAAAGGTCCAGGAGGGAAGAGTTTTTAATAGGAAAGTGAACACAAGAACAAGGGGGCACAATCTGAGGTTAGTTGGGGGAAAGATCAGAAGCAACATGAGAAAATATTATTTTACTGAAAGAGTAGTAGATCCTTGGAACAAACTTCCAGCAGACATGGTAGATAAATACCACGTGGTAGGTAAATATCCACAGTAACTGAATTTAAACATGCCTGGGATAAACATATATCCATCCTAAGATAAAATACAGAAAATAGTACAAGGGCAGACTAGATGGACCATGGGGTCTTTTTCTGCCGTCAGACTTCTATGTTTCTATGTTTCTATTAGATTAGATAGATGTAGGTAGGTAGGTAGGTAGGTACGTAGATCAATCCTTGAAGAGTCAAACAATGTGGATAAATAAGCAAGCAATGTCCATTGCCACTGATTTTTCAAACTGAAGGAGAGAAGGTCCAAAGACTTTCTGCATTATGAATCAATTGTTCCATAGCTCTTTCCCTCTTTGTCTAGGTTATTTTGGATTGCTTGGGATGGAGACAAAAATAACACAGGGTTATCAGTCGAGGTGACATTTCATACAATGGCTGATTAGAACATTTCCAGATTTAATACTTGGAAGAAGGAAGAAAGCTACAATGGTTGTCAACTCTGACCCCAGAAAATCAGAATGGTTTCCTGGATCTGGGGAAATTATGCGCTGGATACAAACACCCCCTACTACATACATGAGAACACGCTCAAACCTCAATGCCGGTGGATCGGAGGTGTTAAAATTAGAAAGCTTTTGTGTAATGAAGGGTGTGCATTTCTGCCTTGTGTTGTGTTCCCTTCCCACCCTTCTCCACCTAGCTCCCAAAGCAGAGAACTAAAGAAAAATGGACAATAGAAGGGTGGAGGGATTTACACCCACCTCTGAATTATTTAAGTATAATGTCTTAAAAGTTTGACATCCACAAATAGCTGTACACAAACTATGGAGAGGGGCAGCATACAAATCTAATTAATAATAATAATAATAATAATAATAATAATAATAATAATAATAATAATAATAATAATATTGCAGGATATTATTGACCTGATGCATTTGCAAGATCAGTTGAACTAAAGCTGGGTAGAAAAAGCTGGAGAAATCTCCAAAAAACCCAAAAACCAACCTGGGTGGATTTTTCCAATTTTTTTTTTCTAGAAGGGGGATAAATGGGTGGGTGGGTGCCAACAGACTCAGGCTCAACCCTGACAAGACGGAATGGCTTATGGGTATTGCCTCCCAAGGACACTTCCATCTCTCCTTCCATTACCCAAGGGGGATCTTTGCCCCCCTCAGAGAAGGTTCGCAACGGTCAGTCTGTCCATCCACCTGTCACTCCATCCACCTGTCCATCTATTTGTCAGTCCGTGCATCTGTCTGTCTGTCAGTCTGTTCATCCGTTAGTCTGTCAGTCGGTCCTTCTGTCTGTCCGTCTGTCCCTCCATCCATCTGTCTGTCCGTCCATCCATCTGTCTGTTCATCTGTCCATCCATCCATTTGTCTGTCTGTTCATCCGTCCGTCTGTCCATCTGTGTTTCCATCCATCTGTCCATCCCCCAGTCTGTCAGCCCGTCCATCCAACCATCTGTTCTTCCATCTGTCCATCCATCCATCTGTCTTTCCATCCATCCGTCTGTCCTTCTATCTGTCTCTCCATCTGTCCGTCCGTCCATTTCTCTGTCCATCCCTCCATCAATCTGTCTGTCTGCCCATCCATCCATCTGTTTGTCTGTCTATCTGTCTGCCCGCCCATCAGAAATGGTCAGAGTCTACGGAGAGGGGCGGCATACAAATGTAATAAATAAACAAACAAATAAACAAATAAACAAACAAATAAACAAATAAATAAATAAATAAATAAATAAATAAATAAATAAATGGTGAACATATGGTACATGGAGCCACATCTGCTGGCACTCGAGCCATTGCCCCTAGCTCAGCTCCATCGTGCATGTGTGTGCCGGCCACTTAATTTTTGGCTCGCACAGAGGCTCTGGGAGGGCATTTTTGGCTTCCAGGGAGCCTCTGGGGTGATAGAGGAAGGCGTTTTTAACCTCACCTGGCTCTAAGGAAACCTTGGGAGCCTGCGGAGGGCGAAACAAGAGACTACTGGGCCCACCAGAAGTTGAGAAACAGGCCATTTCTGGCCTCTAGAGGGCTTCCACGGGGCAGGGGAAGCTGTTTTCGCCCTCCCTAGGCATTGAATTATGGGTGTGGGCACTCAAGCACATGCTTTTTCAGCACCCCAGTAAAAGAAGGTTCACCATCCCTGGTGTAGGGTCTCCTGCTTGGGCCGGGGGTTGGACTAGATGACCTACAAGGTCCCTTCCAGCTCTGTCCCTCTGTTAGTTTTTGTAATCATTGCCATAGTTTGTTCAACAAAACTTTCATGCCACTCCTTAAAGCCGCCGCCTCTGGAGAAGGGGGAAAAGTTCTCTCTTTTAATGAAATAACCAAAAAATCTCTGCATGAAGAGAAGGTCCAAAGCAAGAAAAAGTTCCCGTTGCAGGATCCACCTTAGAAAGCCCTCCGCGTCTCACTTTATTTTTATTATTATTAATAATAATAATAATAATAATAATAATAATAATAATAATAATAATTTATTGGATTTGTATGCCGCCCCTCTCTGCAGACTCGGGGCGGCTAACAACAATAATAAACACAACATGTACAATCCAATAATAAAAAACAACTAAAAACCCCTATTATAAAACCAAACATACACACAAACATACCATGAATAACTTGTAATGGCCTAGGGGGAAGGAATATCTCAACTCCCCCATGCCTGGCGGTATAAATGAGTCTTGAGTAGTTTACGAAAGACAGGGAGGGTGGGGGCAGTCCTAATCACCAGGGGGAGTTGGTTCCAGAGGGCCGGGGCCGCCACAGAGAAGGCTCTTCCCCTGGGGCCCGCCAAACGACATTGTTTGGTCGACAGGACCCGGAGAAGGCCAACTCTGTGGGACCTTATCGGTCGCTGGGATTCGTGCGGTAGCAGGCGGTTCCGGAGGTAATCTGGTCCATTGCCATGTAGGGCTTTAAATGTCATGACCAACACTTTGAATTGTGACCAGAAACTGATCGGCAGCCAATACAAGCCACGGAGTGTTGAAGAAACGTGGGCGAATCTTGGAAACCCCACGATGGCTCTCGCGGCTGCGTTCTGCACGATCTGAAGTTTCCGAACACTTTTCAGAGGTAGCCCCATGTAGAGAGCGTTGCATACAAGTTCTGGAGCTGCTGGCGAAACGGTTTCAGTTTTCATCCCACCTTCCCAAGGACGGGAGCCCCCAGGAGGCAGCTTGCTGCTAAGTATTTTCATGCCGAGGGTCGACAACTGGCCTCCAAGATGGATGTGACTCTTCCGTAGGTGCCAGAAGCCAGCCAGCTCGCGTAGTTGGACGGAGGGGATAAATCCCCAAGGACATGGACGAACATTGCTGACGGAACCAAAGTTCTCCAGATCTCCCATCTTCCTTCTGGGACTTCTTAATCAGTTCTGACTTGGAGAGTTAGGAAGGCAACTAAGAGTAATGTGAACGTAGCAGCTGCAGGGTAGATAATCCAAGTGTGTTATTGCCCATCAGGGGAGAGAGAGAGAGACGTTTTGGGGAGATACGGAAAAACAGATGTCACATTTCATACCGTGCCCCTCTCTGCTTCCATTTCGCTTATCCCTGGAGGGGGGAACAATAATACGCAAACGAGAACTGCCTGGGCTTTATTATGCAGATCTAAAACCAAGCCACTAGAAGCAAGATAGGCAACTTGGTTTGATGTGGTTTTTATTCACCCTATGTGACTACTTCCTGGGTTTCTCAACTTGGCCCTGGAGCAGAGAGAGGTGACAAATTATTTTCTTATCACGGCTCTGTCTTTGCAAAGGAACCTCTGAAATCATTACACTGCTCAAGAAACTACATTGGCCTGTTTTAGAAACATAGAAACATAGAAGAAACATAGAATCATAGAAGAAACATAGAATCATAGAAGAAACATCGAATCATAGAAGAAACATAGAATCATAGAAGAAACATAGAATCATAGAAGGAACATAGAATCATAGAAGAAACATAGAATCATAGAAGAAACATAGAATAAACATAGAATCATAGAATAAACATAGAATCATAGAAGAAACATAGAAACATAGAAGAAACATAGAATCATAGAAGAAACATAGAAACGTAGAAGAAACATAGAATCATAGAAGAAACATAGAAATGTAGAAGAAACATAGAATCATAGAAGAAACATAGAATCGTAGAAGAAACATAGAAACATAGAAGAAACATCGAATCATAGAAGAAACATGGAATCATAGAAGAAACATGGAATCATAGAAGAAACATAGAAACGTAGAAGAAACATAGAATCATAGAAGAAACATAGAAACATAGAAGAAACATAGAATCATAGAAGAAACATAGAAACATAGAAGAAACATAGAATCATAGAAGAAACATAGAATCATAATCATAGAAGAAACATAGAATCATAGAAGAAACATAGAATCATAGAAGAAACATAGAAACATAGAAGAAACATAGAATCATAGAAGAAACATAGAATCATAGAAGAAACATAGAATCATAGAAGAAACATAGAATCATAGAAGAAACATAGAATCATAGAAGAAATATAGAAACATAGATGAAACATAGAATCATAGAAGAAACATGGAATCATAGAAGAAACATAGAATCATAGAAGAAACATAGAAACATAGAAGAAACATAGAAACATAGAAGAAACATAGAATCGTAGAAGAAACATAGAAACGTAGAAGAAACATAGAATCATAGAAGAAACATAGAATCATAGAAGAAACATAGAAACATAGAAGAAACATAGAAACATAGAAGAAACATAGAATCGTAGAAGAAACATAGAATCATAGAAGAAACATAGAATCATAATCATAGAAGAAACATAAAATCATAGAAGAAACATAGAATCATAGAAGAAACATAGAAACATAGAAGAAACATAGAATCATAGAAGAAACATAGAATCATAGAAGAAACTTAGAATCATAGAAGAAACATAGAAACATAGAATATTGAGGCAGAAAAAGACCTCATGGTCCATCTAGTCCTGTATTTTATCTTAGGATTGATCTATGTTTATCCCAGGCATGTTTAAATTCAGTTGCTGTGGATTGACCAACCATGTCTGCTGGAAGTTTGTTCCAAGGATCTACTACTCTTTCAGTCAAATAATATTTTCTCACGTGGTTTCTGATCTTTCCCCCAACTAACCTCAGATTGTGCCCCCTTGTTCTTGTGTTCACTTTCCTATTAAAAACACTTCCCTCCTGAAACTTGTTTAACCCTTTCACGTATTTAAATATTTCAGTCATGACTCATGTCCCCCCCCCTTTCCCTTCTGTCCTCCAGACTATGCAGATGGAGTTCATGAAGTCTTTCCTGATAAGTTTGATGCTTAAGACCTTCCACCGTTTTTGTAGCCCGTCTTTGGACCCGTTCAATTTAATCAATATCTTTTGTAGGTGAAGTCTCCAGAACTGGACACAGTATTCCAAATGGGGTCTCACCAGCGCTCTATACAGCGGGATCACTCAAAACAAATCCTATCTTCTGATTACACAGAATTTGATGAAAATTCATATTCACTTTTCCCCCCCACAAATGTGTGATATGTGATTATGGAGCTGCAGGGGAAAAAAGGAAAGGGTTTCCGAGTCAGACCTTTATTATTATTATTATTATTATTATTATTATTATTATTATTATTATTATTATTAATTAGATTTGTATGCCGCCCCTCTCCGTAGACTCGGGGCGGCTCACAACAATAACAAGAACAGTGTAAAAACAAATCTAATAATTTAAAAACACTAAAAACCCCATTATTAAAAGCAAACAAACACACAAACATACCATGTATAAACTGTATAGGCCCGGGGGAGATGTGTCACTTCCCCGATGCCTGACAGCAGAGATGGGTCTTAAGAACTTTATGAAAGGCAAGGAGGGTGGGGGCAGTTCTAATCTCTGGGGGGAGCTGGTTCCAGACAGTCAGAGCCGCCACAGAGAAGGCTCTTCTCCTGGGTCCCGCCAAACGACATTGTTTAGTCGACGGGACCCGGAGAAGGCCAACTCTGTGGGACCTAACCGGTCGCTGGGATTCGTGCGGCAGAAGGCGGTCCCGGAGGTATTCTGGTCTGATGCCATGAAGGGCTTTATAGGTCATAACCAACACTTTGAATTGTGCCCGGAAATTGATCGGCCACCAATGCAGACTGCGGAGTGTTGGTGTAACATGGGCATATCTTGGGAAGCCCATGATTGCTCTCGCAGCTGCATTCTGCACGATCTGAAGTTTCCAAACACTTTTAATCCACCTTTCGACTAGAAACTTCTAAAAAAGAGAATCTACAAGTAAGATTCTTATTCTACTAAACAACTCATTTTATAGTGTAATTCACACTCTGGTTTCCTGTGAGTCACCAGGGATGAAGATGGAGGGCCATAGTTTATATTAATGGTCACATTCATAAACATTTTCATACAGAACCAAGAAATGATTCACAGATGTTTTGCAACTGGAAGACATATGTTATAGATAGCAGAAGTTGGGGGGGTTTTCAACACCACCAGATGGATTCAAAACTGACTAACCCAGTGTTTCCCAACCTTGGCAACCTGAAGATATTTGGACTTCAACTCCCAGAATTCAAATTCCAAACTAAACCAGTGTTTCCCAACCTTGGCAACTTGAAGATATTTGGACTTCAACTCCCAGAATTCAAATTCCAAACTAACCCAGTGTTTCCCAACCTTGGCAACTTGAAGATATTTGGACTTCAACTCCCAGAATTCAAATTCCAAACTAACCCAGTGTTTCCCAATCTTGGCAACTTGAAGATATTTGGGCCAACTCCCAGAATTCAAATTCAAAACTAACCCAGTGTTTCCCAACCTTGGCAACTTGAAGATATTTGGACTTCAACTCCCAGAATTCAAATTCAAAACTAACCCAGTATTTCCCAACCTTGGCAACTTGAAGATATTTGGACTTCAACTCCCAGAATTCAAATTCAAAACTAACCCAGTGTTTCCCAACCTTGGCAACTTGAAGATATTTGGACTTCAACTCCCAGAATTCCCCAGCCAGCGAATGCTGGCTGGGGAATTCTGGGAGTTGAAGTCCAAATATCTTCAAGATGCCAAGATTGAGAAACACTGGACTAACCAACTACACTCAACGTATAGTGCTCAATGGAGCAGCATCTACATGGAGGGATGTATACAGTGGAGTACCCAAGGCTCTGTTTTAGGCCCAGGACTCTTCAACATCTTCATCAATGACTTGGACAAGGGGAGAGATGAGGAACTCATCAAATTTGCAGAAGACACCAAACTGGCAGGAATAGCCAACCCTCCAGAAGATAGGCTCAAGATACAGAAGGATCTTGAAAGACTTGAACATTGGGTGCTATCTAATAAAATGAAATTCAAGGGTAAAATAAGTCAGGTTCTACATTTAGGCAAGAAAAACAAAACTCACAGGTGCAGTATATGTGGTACATTGCTCAACAGTAGTAACTGTGAGAGGGATCTTAGTGGACAATCATTTAAATAGGAGCCAGCCGTGTGCAGCAGCTGCCAAAAAAGCCAACGCAGTGATCACGTGAAGTGTTAATACCACTTTATAAGGCCACACTTGGAATACAGCATTCAGTTTTGGTTGCCACGATGCAAAAAGGATGTTGAGACTCTAGAAAGAATGCAGAGCAACCAAGATGATTAGGGGACTGGAGGCTAAAGTTAAACGATAGAGAGACAGACGACAGAGAGACAGACAGATGATAGATACCGGTAGGTAGGTAGGTAGGTAGGTAGGTAGGTGGGTGGGTGGGTGGGTGGGTGGGTGGGTGGGTGGGTGGGTGGATGGATGGATGGATGGAAAGATAGATAGATGGTAGGTTGGTAGGGAGAGGGGGGAATAAAGAATTGTTCTTAAAAAAGTGAATTGCAGGTATAGTTATAGATAATTATTTCAAACTACTAAGTTTTCATCAGTCCCTGATGAGAGTTTAGTAGTTTTTTAGTAGTTTTAAATACATTTTTAAATGTTTAAACATTTTAAATGTTCCAGACATCGTGATGTCTATTGCTTCTCTATCTATCTTTCTATCTATCTGTCTATCTGTCTGTCTGTCTGTCTATCAATCTATCTATCATCTATCTATTTATCTGTCTGTCTGTCTGTCTGTGTCTATCTATCTATCTATCTATCTATCATCTATCTATCTATCTATCTCTTTTTAATATGTTTATGAGTGACATAGGGGAAGGTTTGGTAGGGAAGGTTTGCCTATTTGCCGATGACTCTAAAGTGTGCAATAGGGTTGATATTCCTGGAGGGGTCTGTAATATGGTAAATGGTTTAGCTTTACTAGATAAATGGTCAAAGCAATGGAAACTGCAGTTTAATGTTTCCAAATGTAAAATAATGCACTTGGGGAAAAGGAATCCTCAATCTGAGTATTGCATTGGCAGTTCTGTGTTAGCAAAAACTTCAGAAGAGAAGGATTTAGGGGTAGTGATTTCTGACAGTCTCAAAATGGGTGAGCAATGTGGTCGGGCGGTAGGAAAAGCAAGTAGGATGCTTGGCTGCGATCCCCTTATATAGAGCGCTGGTGAGACCACATTTGGAGTACTGTGTTCAGTTCTGGAGACCTCACCTACAAAAAGATATTGACAAAATTGAACGGGTCCAAAGACAGGCTACAAGAATGGTGGAAGGTCTTAAGCATAAAACATATCAGGAAAGACTTCATGAACTCAATCTGTATAGTCTGGAGGACAGAAGGAAAAGGGGGGACATGATTGAAACATTTAAATATGTTAAGGGGTTAAATAAGGTTCAGGAGGGAAGTGTTTTTAATAGGAAAGTGTACACAAGAACAAGGGGACACAATCTGAAGTTAGTTGGGGGAATGATCAAAGGCAACATGAGAAAATATTATTTGACTGAAAGAGTAGTAGATCCTTGGAACAAACTTCCAGCAGACGTGGTTGGTAAATCCACAGTAACTGTATTTAAACATGCCTGGGATAAACATATATCCATTGTAAGATAAAATACAGGAAATAGTATAAGGGCAGACTAGATGGACCATGAGGTCTTTTTCTGCCGTCAGTCTTCTATGTTTCTATGTTTCTATTTATTTATCTAAGTATCTATCTATCTATCTATCTATCTATCTATCTATCTATCTATCTATCTATCTATCTAACTATCTATCATCTATCTATCTCTCTATCTCTCTATCTCTCTATCTCTCTATCTCTCTCTCTCTATCTATCTATCTATCTATCTATCATCTATCTATCTATCTCTCTACTCTATCTCTCTATCTATCTATCTATCTATCTATCTATCTATCATCTATCTATCTATCTATCTATCTATCTATCTATCTATCTATCTATCTATCTATCCAGTACTGTGAAATGATGTGTAAATCTCTGAATCTGTTTGGGAGCCCCGGGCAGATCCCTCGGATTAGGCTTCTGCAAAATTTAATAAACATGATATGTGCGCCTTTAATCAAAACCATTTTGCCACTGGAAGGGCGCAGAGTGTAAATCACAATTGCTTTTGGCACTAAACCCCCAAAGCAAGAAAAAAAAAAGGAAGGAAAAAAAGCAAGACAAAGACCAGCCCTTCCAAGACCAAAGAGTATTTTTTTAAAAAGGTCTGGATTGGCTGCTGTTTCATCGTCCATCGGGCAACGTGGTTAAGTTCTAAATGTCCATTTTGCTACTCCGCAGGGGGAACGTTGAGGTGAGAAAAATATAAAACTTCAGCTATTGGGTGAAGTGATGAAAACTTCTCCTGTGCCAATTTAATGATTATTAATAAGGGCAAAAAGCAAGCTCTGGCACCAAGCTTATCCTCTGCAGAGAAGTCTGTGTATATTTAATAATCTCATCAAAATGTATGTCCTATGCTTTACTTGACATTTTAATGGCTGGGGCACAGAATAAGATTTGAAGGAGAGCAGAAGTTCTGAAAATAAACCTTGGCCAATTGATGGCGTTAGCACAGGGATGAAATCCAACAGGTTCTGACAGGTTTGTCCAGAGTTACAAACGTAGGTAGCCAACGTAGGTAGCCAACTAGCCACAGATTGGCCACAGATTAATGTAGGTAGCCAACTAGCCACAGATTAAAAACTAGAAGAGACCTTCACTCCTCCATTCGAAACAGAATGCCCTACAAAAACAGACTATCAATCCTAGGCCTAGAAAGCTTAGAACTACGACGCCTAAAACACGATCTAAGTATTGCCCACAAAATCATATCCTGCAACGTCCTGCCTGTCAATGACTACTTCAGCTTCAACCGCAACAACACAAGAGCGCGCAACAAATTCAAACTCAATATTAATCACTCCAAGCTTAACTGTAAAAAATATGACTTTAGCAATCGAGTTGTCGAAACGTGGAACTCATTACCTGACTCAGTAGTGTCAACCCCTAACCCCCAACACTTCTCCCTTAGACTATCCACGATTGACCTCTCCAGGTTCCTAAGAGGTCAGTAAGGGGCGTACATAAGTGCACCAGTGTGCCTTTCGTCCCCTGTCCAATTTGTCTCCCCTTATCCCATATATCATATATCTTTCCTCCCTTTCATATATCTTCTCCTCTATTTTCATATCTTTTCCTTATATGTAATTCTTCATGCCTATTCTCCTCAATATGTGTTGTGTATTGGGCAAAATAAATGAATAAAAATAAAAAATAAAATAGAAGTAACTGAAGTCTTCAAAGAAAGAAAACGTTGCAACAGGTTTTCTTGTGAAAAATATACTTTACTTTTCTTCTTAGCAAAAATGATTCTTGAAATAAACTTTTACTCTATGTTACAAACTTTTCAACTATTAACCAATATAACAAACCATGTTCAATACTATCATACAACTACATGTAACTACTACATAACTTCCACAACTACTATAATTTTGTTGTTGCTGTTGTTGTTAGTGTTGTTTGTTGTTGTTGTTGCTATTATTATTATTATTATTATTATTAATTAGATTTGTATGCCACCCTTCTCTGAAAACTCAGGGCGGCTCACAGAATAAATACAACTACCACAACTACCACAACTACCACACCCATGCAAGGGTGTATCTTTCTTTAGAAACATAGAAACACAGAAGACTGACGGCAGAAAAAGACCTCATGATCCATCTCGTCTGCCCTTATACTATTTCCTGTATTTTATCATAGGATGGATATATGTTTATCCCAGGCCTGTTTAAATTCAGTTACTGTGGATTTACCAACCACGTCTGTTGGAAGTTTGTTCCAAGGATCTACTACTCTTTCAGTCAAATAATATTTTCTCATGTTGCTTTTGATCTTTCCCCCAACTAACTTCTTCCGTCAACCTTCTATGTTTCTAATGACTAGTACGTTTGCTGCTGAACGGTTTTAAGTTTTAATTAGGTTTTTAGAAATTAATTCATTTTTGTCTTGACTTCTTTTTCTTCGTATTGTTACGTGTAATTTGCACTCTTGTAAACTGCCCTGAGTCCTTCGGGATTGGGAGGCACAGAAGTCAAATTATTATTATTATTATTATTATTATTATTATTATTATTATTATTATTATTATTATTATTTATTGGAGTTGTATGCCGCCCCTCTCCACAGACTCGGGGCGGCTAACAACAGCAGTAAAACAGTACAACAAAATCCAATACTAAAAAAACCGGTAAAAAACCCATTATATAAAAACCAATCATACATACAAGCATACCATACATAAAATTGTGAAGGCCTAGGGGAAAGTGTATTTTAGTTACCTCATGCCTGGCGGCAGAGGTGGGTTTTAAGCAGCTTACGAAAGGCAAGGAGGGTGGGGGCAATTCTAATCTCTGGGGGAGTTGGTTCCAGAGGGTCGGGGCCACCACAGAGAAGGCTCTTCCTCTGGGTCCCGCCAAGCGACATTGTTTGGTTGACGGGGCCCGGAGAAGACCCACTCTGTGGGACCTAACTGGTTGCTGGGATTCGTGCGGCAAAAGGCGGTCCCGGAGATATTCTGGCCTGGTGCCATGAAGGGCTTTATAGGTCATAACCAACACTTTGAATTGTGACCGGAAACTGATCGGCAACCAATGCAGACTGCGGAGTGTTGGAGTAACAAATAAATAATAAATAATAAATAAATAATAACTACATCATCATCATCATTTCCGTATTCTCCCCCACCTCTTCCCATTCCTGTCCCAGAATTCCTGGAGCAGGAAGAGAACGATCCGGTAGCCTTAATTGCCATTTTTCAGCCTGATGTCAATAGAAGGTGATGTTTTCCAAGCGTGGAGCTGCAGCCACTGTGGTGCATATTCGCGCTGTCGTTGCGCATCATTGCAGATGTCACCGCCGAAAAACCTAGAAGCTATGGGAAGAAGCCACTGAGAAGGCTACGAAGCTGGCCAGAAAACGCTGGAGCAGTTGGTAAAGCTTGCTTTGCAACGGGTCCTCCCAAGCCCCCAACCCCCCAGACTCAGCCTGGAAACGTTGACGAGAAGTGACAGTTCCATAGGCAGGAGGCTGCCGATTCGAACGCCACGCTACAGAAGAACAAATGTTTACTTCCAGCTCCACCATAACTGCCGTAGCTTGGAGGGGGACATTTCCATAAGCAGGCGGGAAGAGGGTTTAGTGGCCTCGCTTGTCGCTCCTCTCTGGGAGGATTCAGATTCTACCCAGATTCAGCAAAGGGGATCTTTAATGTGCATGAAAGTTTAGAACTAAGACGCCTTAAACAAGATCTAAGTATTGCCCGCAAGATCATATGCTGCAACGTCCTGCCTGTCGGCGACTACTTCAGCTTCAACCACAACAACACAAGAGCACACAACAGATTTAAACTTAATATTAACCGCTCCAAACTTGACTGTAAAAAATATGACTTCAGTAACCGAGTTGTCGAAGCATGGAACTCATTACCAGACTCCATAGAGTCATCCCCAAACCTCCAATGCTTTACCCTTAGATTATCTACAGTTGACCACTCCAGATTCCTAAGAGGTCAGTAAGAGGCGAGTACAAGTGCCTTCCATCCCCTCTCCTATTGCTCTCCTATATCTCCTATACTTTTCTTCTATTCCTATATCTCTTCTTTTATTCTTTCATTGATATGTTCTATTACTATATCTTCTTTTCTATTATTACTTAGATATATTTTACTATGAGGATCTCCTCTATCAACTTCATCATGTATTTTACTATGTATATATAGATATACACTTACCCACTAAAACCCTAATTGTGTATTGGACAAAATAAATAAATAAATAAATAAAAATCTTGGAAGAGGGAGGGCGGGAGGGCGGGTGGGCGGGCGGATGGATGGATGGATGGATAGATAAATACTGTAGATGGATACATAGATGGATGGATGGATGGATGGATGGGTGGGTGGGTGGGTGGGTGGGTGGATGGATGGATAGGCAGGGGGCAGGCAGACAGACAGACAGATAGATAAGAAAGGAGAGAGGAAGGAAGGATATAGAGATTGAGATTGAGATTGAAAGAGAGAGAGAGGAAAGGACAGAGAGAAGAAGGAAGGAAGGGAAGATAAATGGATATAGAGATTGAGATTGAGAGAGAGAGAGAGGAAAGGACAGAGAGAAGAAGGAAGAAAGGATAAATGGATATATATTGAGATTTAGAGAGAGAGAGATGATTAGATGGATGGATGGATGGATGGATGGATGGATGGATGGATGGATGGATGGACGGACGGACAAATAAGAAAGGACAGATGAGGGAGGGAAGCAGGGAGGGAAGGAAGGAAGGAAGGAAGGTGGAGGAGAAGTGAGATTTGCTGCCTTGTGTATTTTTAAAAGTGGATTTAAGCTTGGAAAAATGAGAAAGCAAGCAGAATTGCTTACTTCTATGAATATAAGTAGCCTGTTGCCAGAGAGCGATGCCAATATTTCATCCATTTATCAACTCTCCTGGCCGTAGTGACCTACCGTTCTCTCAAGCCTGCAAGCCAAAGGAAGGCCCGCTTGTGATTTAAAGAGCACCACTTAGTCCATTTGGCATTGCAGTGGCCTGGCACCAGGAAAAACCTTGGCGGGGCCACGGTAACCAAATTGCTGGAGGCTTTCGGAAAAAACGTCAGCCATTTTCCACGGCATAGATCAATGGGCTGAGAATATCAAGACTGCCAGCCGGTAAGACGACAGATCTACGCAATGATAAATTGGAGGTTTTTAAGATCCAAGGAAAGAGAGAGAGAACATTTCCATGGTAATTTATGCTCTGCCAACGTAGAAGATTGATGGCTCAAGCGAATCAAACATAGAGCCATCTTTGAAGGAGCCGGGAATGCTCAAAGCAAACCAAAGCGCACTCACAAAGCCTGTTTTGAAATTATGGGGGGGGGGGGGATTTGACATAGCAGGCAAGTCTTAAAAATATCTCCGAAGGCAAACAACGTTCATACTATGGCCCAGAAAATGTTCAGTAAAAGTTCTGAAGAGTCAAGTTCAGCTATGAAGTCCCTATGGAGATTCTCCGTTAAACGCAACCTAAGCATAGCCCATAAAATCAACTGCTACAACATCCTTCCTGCCAACAACGACTTCAGCTTCAACCACAACAACACACGAGCACAGAACAGATGCAGAGTAAACTGCTCCAAACATGACCATAGAAAATACGACAAAGAAGATTCTGTTTATGATAAAATTTGGAACTCTGTTTATGATTGGTTTAGGAGAAGGAAAGAGAGTTAAAATTACAATATGACTACAGTGGAACTAATATTACTAGAATTTTGGAATTATAAAAATAGGTATGTATCGTAATCTTTTTGGATGTTATGTACCGCATTATAATCTCCACTGATACATATATTTTCCCCTTCTATCTGTCTTACATGTTCTTCTAATTTTTTATAAAATTCTTTCTGATTTGAGTTTGTAGCATAAATTACTATTAAGACTATTTCTTTGGTTCCTATTCTGATCTTTACACTTAATATTCTTCCCTCCTTGTCTGCGTAGATTTTTACAGGTTGAAGTTTTTCCCTAATATATACGGCTATGCCCCCCTTTTTTAAATTTGTTAATGCTGTAAATAAGTTGCCTAATTTTTTATTTTCTAACTATTTGTGGTCTTGATTTCTTATATGAACTTCTTGTAGGCATAATATACTAACAGATATTTAAAGTGATGATTTTTAGGATTTTAAGTATTCAATATCTAATTAGCATAAGGCGGTAGAAATAATAATTTATAGGTAAAAATTAATAACCAAAATAATTAATCTGGATGCCGATTGTATTGTCAGAATTTAAATGAATGGAAAGGAATGATAGAAAGAGTTTTCAAAATTCTGCCGCACGAATCCCAGCGACCAGTTAGGTCCCACAGAGTTGGCCTTCTACGGGTCCCGTCAACTAAACAATGTTGTTTGATGGGACCCAGGGGAAGAGCCTTCTCTGTGGCGGCCCCGACCCTCTGGAACCAGCTGCCCCCAGAGATCAGAACTGCCCCCACCCTCCTCGCCTTTCGTAAGCTCCTTAAAACCCACCTGTGTCATCAGGCATGGGGGAATTGAGATATTCCTTTCCCCCCAGGCCTATACAATTTATGCATGGTATGTTTGTGTGTATGTTTGGTTTTTAATAAGGGTTTTTAGTTATTTTTAGTATTAGATTTGTCATATGCTATTTTATTATTGTTGTTAGCCGCCCCGAGTCTACGGAGAGGGGCGGCATACAAATCTAATTAATAAATAAGTAAGTAAGTAAGTAAGTAAGTAAGTAGGTAGGTAGGTAGGTAGGTAAGTAGGTAAGTAAGTAAGTAAGTAAACAAACAAACAAACAAACAAATAAATAAATATTAATAAATGAATATTTATCTTTCCTCCTTCCACAATGTAAGTTTATATTTATTGTTATTCTTTTTTCTTTTATTGGTGTTGTTGCATTGTTTGACTTATTTCGTTTTTGTATTTTTGGTTGTTTGTAAATATGTTTGTTTATGATTTGTTGATGTTTTTAAAGAATTTCAATAAAAAATTATTAAAATAGAAAATACGACTTTAGCAACCGAGTTGTTGATCCATAATTCTGTAGTTTCATCATCAAACCCCCAAAGCTTTATCCACAGACTGTCCACTGTTGAACCTACCACTGACATGCACACATGCTACCAAACCCACACTCCTTTTGGTACATGAAACAAAAAAAGGTTCGGCATCACTGGGGTAGGGCCGCCTGCTTAGGCTGGACTAGATGACCTACAAGGTCCCTTCCAACTCTGTTAATCTGAACTTACCATATTTAAAACACATTGCTTTCCTCCCTAAAAGAAGCTGATAATTTGGGTGCATCTCTGAATGTAGCTTTTTTTCCCCCAGCCCTAATTAGCTGCTAACGATTTTCCCAGCTCTTACCTTGTAGGCTCTTTCTTGCTTACTCTCTGCAAAGAATGTTTTTTTCATTGCTCTAACTTGCTCTGAATAAGTCTCTTTCTACCCCTAACCAGATGCTAACGATATTCACAGTTCTTACATTGCAGGCTCTTTCATTGTTACTCTCTGTGAATAATGTTTTCCAAGCTCTAAGTCTTTGCAGGGTTTTTTTCATTGCTCTAACTTGCTCTGAATAGGTTTCTTTCTAGCCCTAACCAGGTGCTAACTATGTTCCCAACTCTTACCAGATTGCAAGCTCTTTCATTATTACTCTCTGCAAAGAATGTTTTCCAAGCCCTAAGTCTTTGCAGATTTTCCCCCCATTGCTCTACTTGCTCCAAATGTTTCTTTCCAGGTCCTAATGATGTTCCCAGCTCTTACTGGCTTGCAAGCTCTTTCATTGTTACTCTCTCCAAATAAAGTTTTCTTTCCAGCCCTAACCAGGGGATAAAATAATGTGCTGGCGAAGGATGCTAGCCAGATGAATACCTAGTAAGCAGATTCTTTTCCCTATTTTCCTCCCACAGAACTAAGGTGCGTCTTATACTCTGAAAATATGGTAATCTCGACTGTGGGTGGCAACAAAGGCCTTTTCTGTGGCTTATCTTCTGATTGGGATGTTCAATCTCTCTCTTCAATGCTCCTTTATGAAGGGATTCTCCCTCTTCCCTGGTCTTCCCCTCCTCCCTGTTGTGGTTAGCTCTGGCCCAGCTCCTGCCCCAAGGAATGTGCAGGTGGATGTGGGGGAAACATCCACATGCCGCAGGCCTGTTTTGCTCCCGATGGAATCTGCTGACGAAGCCTCCTCTGACCAAGGAAGCATGAGTGACAGGGAAGAGGGGAGTTTGGCAGACAGCCCAGGAGGAGATCAATCATCTGTATCATCTCTGGATTCTGAACAAGAATTAATGACACATCCACGCATGCGTAGAGTGATACATAGGACTTGTGTATCAAACAGACAACAAGTTGTCAAAATCGGAAGCGCCATTTCCTCCCCTGTCCCTGTCAAAAGCGGCGTTCCCCAAGGCAGCGTACTAGGTCCTACTCTTTTCATCCTATACATCAATGACCTCTGCGATAATATCGTAAGCAACTGTGTACTTTTTGCCGACGATGTGAAACTCTTCAACACCACCGACAACACACTCACTCTTCAAAAAGACCTTGACTTCATTTCAGATTGGTCCAACACCTGGCAACTTCAAATATCAACCAACAAATGCTCTACCCTCCACATCGGCAAAAAGAATCCAAACCACATATATGAACTGAATAAACAAATCCTCACTACCAACCAACACTCAGTAAAAGACCTCGGAATACTCATTTCAAATGACCTAAGTGCTAAAGCCCACTGCAACAATATCGCCAAAAAAGCCTCCAGAGTTGTTAACCTGATCCTACGCAGCTTCTGCTCCGGCAATCTCACACTATTCACAAGAGCCTACAAAACCTATGCCAGACCCATTCTCGAATACAGCTCATCTGCCTGGAACCCACACCGCATCTCAGACATCAACACTCTCGAAAACGTCCAAAGATACTTCACCAGAAGAGCCCTCCACTCCTCCACTCGAAACAGAATACCCTACGAAAATAGACTAACCATCCTGGGCCTTGAAAGCCTAGAACTACGGCGTCTAAAACACGATCTAAGTATTGCCCACAAGATCATACGCTGCAACGTCCTTCCGGTCAACGACTACTTCAGCTTCAACAGCAACAACACAAGAGCACACAACAGATTCAAACTTAATATCAATCACTCCAAACTTGACTGCAAAAAATACGACTTTAACAATCGAGTTGTCGAAGCGTGGAACTCATTACCGGACTCAATAGTGTCAACCCCCAATCCCCTACACTTCTCCATTAAACTCTCCACGATTGACCTCTCCCGATTCCTCAGAAGCCAGTAAGGGGCATATATAAGTGCACTGATGTGCCTATCGTCCCCTGTCCAATTCTCTTTTCTTACCTCTTTTATCTTATATATTCTCTCCTCTATATATATTCTCTTCCTATCCACTTCCCTTCTTTTTACTTCCTATCTTTATATATATATTCCTAATGTATATTCTCTCTCATATGTATTGTATATTGGACAAAGAATAAATAATAATAATAAATAATAATAATAATAAATAATAATAATAGGAGACAACAACTGAAGGATTATTACAAGAGAAAATGAGGCCACCTGTGGTTGGGAGGGGCTGCTGTAATTAGTGCTACAGATAAAAGTGCAGCCTGGTGTTTTAGCCTCATGGCAGTTTATCTGATTCATTGTTTCGTCAAGATCGTGGTTTTTGTGCTGTTCAAGATTGTGTGTGGACTCTCTGGACTTTAGAATTGGACTCAATTTCCCAGTTATTGGGTGAGCAATTGGATTGCCTTGTGTGTACCAGAAAATCCCTTTGACATTTAAAAAGGGAGCTGTTTCTGTTTTTCTGTTTATAAAAACGTTTCGGTTTTCCTTTTATCGTGTGGTGTGTGCCTTCCTGGACTAATTACCCTGTAATTACGGGCGGTTGAAACACGCCGGCAGAACACTCCCTGCCCACAACGGCCCTTAGAAAGCTTTTGTTCTGCCCAAAGGACACCCCCTTCTTTTTTCCCACTCCTCTCTCATGCCCCATTTCCTCTGGCGGCAGCGGACGAGGACGGAGAGGCCCGAAGCCTCAAGGAGTTGCCAGACACAAAAGGCAGCAAAAAAAAAATCAAATAAAAGGAAAACGCAGCAACCCAGAGGTCGGCCTTATATAAATATTTTTGCTGAAGGAAAACAGCGTGCTGCTATAAGGACCTTGTGGCTGTATTAATAGAGATAATGTGGCGCTGGGGGGCTGAGAAAGGTTAGCAGGGATTTCGCTTTGAGGTTCGGCGCTGAGCGGCTTTTTCCACCTAGCCATTCAACCGTGTTTTCGTTTTGTTTCATTTTATTCTTTTATATCTAGTCCTCAACGTTCCTCACCGCTTGCCTCCAGAAGTTGTGAATGCTCCGACGTCTTTGGAAGTCTTTAAGAGGACTTCCGCCGCACGAATCCCAGCGGCCGATTAGGTTCCACAGAGTTGGCCTTCTCCGGGTCCCGTCGACTAAGCAATTAATTTATTAGATTTAATAATAATAATTTATTAGATTTGTATGCAGCCTTTCTCTGCAGACTCGGGGCGGCTCACAACAATAACAAAAAAGTGTACAATGAACAAATCTAATATTTAAAAGAAAATATCTAAATATCGGTTGGCGGGGGCCAGGGGAAGAGCCTTCTCTGTGGTGGCCCCGGCCCTCTGGAATCAACTCCTTCCAGAGATTCGAACAGCCCCCCACCCTCCTCACCTTCCGTAAAATGCTAAAGGCTCACCTCTGTCGCCAGGCGTGGGGATGATTACCCCCCCCCTTTGTTGTTTTTCTGACCTCTTTAGTATGATGAATTGGGTTGGGTGTGTACGAATGCGTAGTTATGATTTTATGATATTGATTATGTTATATTAATGTTTTTTAATTGACTTTTTAAATTTTAATATTAGATTTGTAAGGTATTGTACTATTTGCTATGTTGTGAGCCGCTCCAAGTCCTCGGAGAGGGGCGGCATTGAAATATAATATATTATTATTATTGTTGTTGTTGTTGTTGTTGTTGTTGTTTTGTTGTTGTTCTTGTTATTATTGTTGTTGTTGTTGTTTTGTTGTTGTTGTGGTTTTTTGTTATTGTTGTTGTTGTTGTTGTTGTTGTTGTTGTTATTATTATTATTATTATTATTATTATTATTATTATTATTATTATTATATGGGGAACTTATCAAATTTTCAGATGACATCAAACTGGCAGGAACAGCCAACACTCCAGAAGATAGGCTCAAGGTACAAAAGGATCATCTGTCATCTGCACCTCTATAACTGTCTGGTTTGGTGCTGCAACCCAACAGGACCGACACAGACTTCAGAGGAGAATCAGAACTGCAGAAAAAACAATGGCTGCCAACCTGCCTTCCATTGAGGACCTGTATACTGCACGAGTCAAAAAGAGGGCGGGGAAAATATTTACTGACCCCTCACATCCTGGACACAAATTGTTTCAACTCCTACCCTCAAGATGTCACTACAGAGCACTGCACACCAAGACAACTAGACACAAGAACAGTTTTTTTCCGAACACCATCACTCTACTAAACAAATAATTCCCTCAACACTGTCAGACTTTCTACTAAATCTGCACTTCTATTCTACTAGTTTTTCTCATCATTCCTATCACCCATTTCCTCCCATGTTGACTGTATGACTGTAACTTGTTGCTTATATCCTAAGATTTTTATTAATATTGCTTCTTCATTGCTTATTTGACCCCTATGACAATCATTAAGTGTTGTACCACATGATCTTGACAAATGTAATACTTTATTTTATGTACACTGAGAGCATCTGCACCAAGACAAATTCCTTGTGTGTCCAATCACACTTGGCCAATAAAAATTCTATTCTATTCTATCTTGACAAACTTGAAGGATGGTCCAGCAATAGTCAATAGTCAACTCTGCCTGCGTCTTCTCATCTTCCCCCACAAAATTCCTCCACTTTATATATATATATGCAAAAAAATAAATAAAAGTCCACGTAGAGCAAAAGCCCAGAGGCTGGAATAATACATGAAGGCAAATAAATATAACAGATGGATAATTTAGTGTCCCATCCTTTGGTGATCCTTTCCCTTTGAGCTGCCATAAACAATGTGTCTTATTATCTTTTAATTTACCGTTCAAGCCATTAAACCGTCAGCATACAACATGTGCCAACAATCTAGGGAACTCTTACATTCTTAGCTGTCCCTATTTTATTTTAAAAAAAGACTTTTATCGTCTCCCTCCCTCTCCCCACCCACCCACCCACTGCAAAGGTATTCAAAAGTGCAGGGGGGGGTGATTTTGCAAAATCTCCATCGCCTCCTCACTCCAGGGGAAAGAGGTTGCAAAATTTCCATTTCCTCCCCATTCCAGGGGAAGGATACTGCAAAATCTCCATTCTCTTCTCACTCGAGGGGAAAGGATATTGCAAAATCTCCATTCCCTCCTTACTCGAGGGGAAGGATACTGCAAAATCTCCATTCTCTCCTAAATCAAGGGGAAGGATACTGCAAAATCTCCACTCCTTTCTCATTCCAGGGGAAAGGATACTGCAAAATCTCCATTCCCTCCTCACTTGAGAGGAAGGATACTGCAAAATCTCCATCCCTCCTCACTCCAGGGGAAGGATACTGCAAAATCACCATCCCCTCCTCACTCCAGGGGGAAGGATACTGCAAAATCTCGATTCCCTCCTCATTCCAGGGGTAAGGATACTGCAAAATCTCCATTCCCTCTTCACTCCAGGGGGAAGGATACTGCAAAATCTCCATTCCCTCCTCACTCCAGGGGGAAGGATACTGCAAAATCTCCATTCCCTCCTCACTCGAGGGTGTTCTGTCGGCTCTCGGTAGACTCCTCCCAAAAATTTACAGGTACAAATTTCAGACACACACACGTTTGAAAATTCAAAACAATGTTCTTTATAATGAAAATTCACTTAAACTCTTTTGGTATAGCAAAGAGCACTCATCTCCAAACAAACTGGTAATTTGTACAAGTCCCTGATCAGTTCTGTGATACTTAGCTTGCAGCTGTGAGGCAATTCACAGTCCTTCTTTCACAAAGTGAAACACACTTTGCACTGGTTTAGTTTCAAAGCGGGGAAAAATCAGCACACAAAAAGTCAAAGTCAGTAAAGCAGTCACGAAACACAACGATCAGATAATCCTCCACAATGGCCAAACCCACAGGCTGCTATTTATAGCAGCCTCATAATTACCACAGCCCCACCCAACCACAGGTGGCCTCATTTTCTTGATAATAATCTCTCAGTTGTTGTTGCCTATGCATCGCTCTCCGCATGCGTGGCTGTATCATTAACTCTTGTTCTGAATCCAAGGAGGAGCTAGAGAATTGATCTCCTTCTGAGCTGTCTGCCCCACTCTCCTCCTCCCTGTCACTCCTTTCTTCTTGGTCAGAGGAGCCTTCATCAGCAGATCCACCGGGGGCAAAACAGGCCTGCAGCATGTGGATGTCTCCCCCACATCCACAGTCCTTGGGGCAGGAGCTGGGCCAGAGCTAACCACAACAGAGGGGAAGGATACTGCAAAATCTCCATTCCCTCCTCACTCCAGGGGGAAGGATACTGCAAAATCCCCATTCCCACCCCACTGTGGGACCAGTTAGAGGTGGTATTTGCCGGTTCTCTGAACTACTCAAAGTTTCTGCTACCGGTTCTGCAGAACCTGTCAGAACCTGCTTGGTTTCATCCCTGCCACAACACATTTCCTTTCTACTGCACCCAAAAAGCTGGAAGGAACAAGAAAACCGACTCTGAAATATGTATTCCTTTACACCTGATCTTCCACCCAGCCTTTTTGCCCTTGACAGACGAGGCCTGGGAGGGACCTGCTATTGTTTATCCATGAAAGGGACGATCCCAGACTTAAAAGCCAAGAGTAGAAACCCCACCGTGGCCTCTCTGATGGACCACACGTGAGAAATTAAATAAACATCATTCATCAGTTGCCCTTTGTCAGCTTTCGGCTGTATTTATTCTCAAGTTTGCCGGGTTATTTATGGGCCCCGTCCCACTTTGGTAGAAAAGCTTTTCTTGAGAAGCTGGGCTGATGAGCAAGGAGGGGGGAAGGAATAAGACATTTTTCCGGCTTAAACCAACACTCCATCCTCACCACTCAAAGTGAAGTGTGCATTCCTTCTTTCTCATTAGGTAGGTTTTGGGGAGGAGATAATGATCTAACTTGCTAGCTTGGAAACCAGGAACAAAGGCTCCAACAAATGTGCCTTTATCTAGGTAGAAACCTGTCCTGGAATCAAAATCAGAGAAAGAATAAGTACCACTCTTTCTTTCTTTCTTTCTTTCTTTCTTTCTTTCTTTCCTTCCTTCTTTCTTTCTTTCCTTCCTTCCTTCTTACTTTCCTTCCTTCCTACCTTCTTTCTTTCTTTCTTTCTCTTTGTTTTTTTCTTTCTTTCCTTCCTTCCTTCCTTTCCTTCTTTCCCTCTTTCTGTCTTTCCTTCTTTCCTTCTCTCCTTCCTCCTTCCTTCCTTCTTTCTTCCTTCCTTCTTTCCTTCTTTCCTTCCTTCCTTCCTTCTTTCCTTCCTTCTTTCTTTTTCTTTCTTTTTTCTTTCCTTCCTTCCTTTCTTTCCTTTTTTCTTCTTTCCTTTCCTCTTTCTTTCCTTCCTTCTTTCCTTCCTTCCTTTTTTTCATTCGATTTATAGGTCACCCTTCTCACTGTCTCAGGGCAGCTCACAATAGTACAAATAAACACATTACATAATAATACAATATAAAACATTTCAAAATGCATAAAACCCACTATTAAAATAATCAATCACACCTCTTACATACAAATGGTCGGAGCGAAGCTCACGATCCCCAGGCCTGCCGGCATAGATGTGTTTCTAATGCCTTTCAAAAGGCGAGGAGAGTAGGGGTGCTGCAAATCTTGGGGAGGGGGGAGTTGGTTCCAAAGGGTTGGAGCCGCCACAGAGAAGGCTCTCCTCTGAGGACTGGCCCGCCGATATTGTCTCCTCTTCCTCCAACTATTATCTCTAGCCCTGGGAATTTCTGATGACAGCCCATCTGAATATGAACCACACCTGACCCTACTTAGCTCCTTCAAAGCCAGTTGGAATTAGCCTGGTTCTCCAGGAACACCATAGCCCTCGCCTGCCACATTTTGAAATAATTGAAGTAATAGATTTTGCATCTAAAGAGAGGTTTGTTCTAATTCCATGCTATCGAGATTCTAAAATTACTTATCCAACCACTATTTATCCGAGCATGTCACTGAACTATATAATGGGGAAAAAATGAACATTTCGTGTTATATAGCAGGACAAATGCACAAGAGAAGCAATTAGCTTTCCTGGCTTTGTTTCTTCTGTTAGTGATGTGCGTTCTGTGGGGAAATGGCAGCTGCCTGTTGATGCAAAATCTAGGAAATTGTGGAGAAAGGAAATGTTAGTGGCCTGAAAAAGGGAGGGAGGGTCGGAAGGACGGAGGGAGGGAGAAGGGAGGAAGGAAGGAAGGAAGGAAGGAGAGGGTGAGAAAGACACAGGAAAGAAGGGATGGATGGATGGAAGGAAGGAAGGATAGAGGGTGAAAAAGAGAGAAGGAAGGGAGGGAGGAGAGTGGGGAAGAAGGAGAAAGGAAGGAAGGAAGGAAAGAAGTTAGGAAGGAAG